>NW_008823870.1:296671-362744 GCF_000699105.1 Pygoscelis adeliae | reverse complement strand
TAAAACTCTTGATGTGTTAAACGAGATATGACCTTGGAAGTAAATTTGTCTATTATCTGGAAGTCATGGAAGCAGATATTAAAAATGGACTTCATTTTATTTTACAAGGAGTCAGGGCATGTCACGCTGCTCATAATTAGTAATAAACTTATCTCTGCCTGACTACTTTTTATGATGTTTTTATTTTTTATTGATATAATCACACTTATGCCGATCATTCCTCGGAGGCAATAGTGGGCTCAGTGTAACAGAAATGTCTCTTATTTTGTCAGTGGGATCTTCCGGGTTTTCTTTTGGTTTGGCAGTCTTTAGCAATAACAATGCTATTGTTTAAGCTCATCTTTCTGATTACTCATACCTGAAGCTGGAAAAAACAGATTGCACTTTTGTTTCCTCCAGTAAAGAGGGAAGGATTCATAATGCTCAAGCAGAATGCATCTGCCTTTTCAGATTCTTAACTTAAAACAAACTGAGATCTGCTGTGCTCATGTTTATTTTTATAAAAAGAATGAAAAGAAATATTCTCAAAATAAAGCAAAAAAAAAAAGTTAACAAATGCAGATTTTACTCCATGGGGTTCTGCCTCAGTGCTGCGTGTCATGATGCTGATCTACCCAGCCTTAGTACTATGGCCAAGCCTAAAAGTGCTCCCTCAGTGTTGAACACCGGTACCTAATGCCTTGCAGAGATGCCGAATGATGTATTTGACTGCTATTTTTGGCAAGATCTGGAGATATTCCAGATATGTGAATTCCCATCTGCTTTTTGGCTTCTTGTCACCTTCCTGTATCTCACCTGGGCTTATGAGGCTCCTTCACAAACACTCCTCACCCAGTGGGGAGGTGGTCCTGTGGTACACAGGACTGCCGGGTGCACAGCCAGAGTCTCGCTCTTTATCTCCTTCCACACTTGAATACATTTGGAGATGAGCCTGTTGCTGTTTTTCCATCCTGCTAGCCTAAAAAAGAAAGTGTAGAGATAATTTCCTGCTGCAACAACACCAAAGGTTGCTGTCCTCTCCTCCTGCCAGCTGCCCTCCCAGAGGGGAGCAGCTCCCCCAGATTCGAGGCATCCCCTAACCCGTCTCGGCTGGGGTGAGGCAGGAGGGTCGTACACAGGTGTTGGTTAACCTGGCCCATAAGGGCAGAGGAGGTGAAGTAGCTGTTACACAGGCTCCACCAGCTGATCCGAGATAGCCATCGTCGCCAGTGCTGGGCAGTGGGGGTGAAGGGGAAGCAGGGACGTGCACCATAGGATCCGGGGCAGACCCTCCCTGAGCCGTGGCCGAGGAGGATGTGCCCGGGTACCCACGGTACAGACAGGACTTCTGCATCGGGCATCATCTCTGTGATGGAGGAGCCATCAGGAACTGCTGCAGGTATGCACTTGGAATGGAAATATGTCAACAAACGAGTTTAGTCAGACCTGAGCCAGACTCTTTCTTCGTACGTTTTAAATTCCTATTGCCAGCTGGGGAGGTGAGACTTTCTCTGGAAGCAGGTTTACTGCCGGGTGTGGCAGGGTCATTTTCTGTGCGACGTAAGTCGGCAGCTCCTGGCAGGGAGAGACTGGCCTCTTGTTAATGGGACTGTCATTGGCAAATACGAAACTCTCTTTTGGCATGTTTATTGCATTACAAGAACAATTCCACAGTTACTGAACAGGACAAGGTTTCTTCTGCTTTGCTGCATTGCTGTGTTCACTGACTCCCTCTCCCCGCTGTTCTCATCATTGCTTTGGAAGGAGCAATGCAGTCTCTGTTGTTAAAATGACCTCAAAGGTAAGGAGGCTGAATAAGGCAGGTTTCCTGTTGGACTGTGGCAGATGTAACCCATGAGCTGTAATAGCCAGTGTAGATTGTAACAGACGTGACCTTGGCTGTCTTGTTCTGGGTGAGAAACAGGGAACTCTGGTGAAAAAGTCTCGGTAAGCAGGACGCCAGGCAGGTGAGCCATGAAACTCTTCCATTTCATCTTCACTTTGCAAGCTGTCCATGTGCTTGCTAGCACATGCATCCTGAAGAGTGCCATGCAACACGTTGGAATCACCTTGCAAACCTTTTGCTGTACCTGCAGCAGAGCTTGAACTATAAAATAGCATTTTATTATCTGCATAATGCTGGACTCTTGCTGTAATGCCAATGTCAGAAAGATTGTTAATAAATAATGAACAGCAGAATGAGCCAAGGGTTGACCTTTTGTAGAGCACCATCTGTCAGCGGAGCTTCACTTGATCTTTACTTCCAGTGTTGATTTCTTTTCCCATTCCCCTTTGGGGATATTGTAGGTTTCACTCTTATTAATAGCTTTTGTCTGACTTGTAAAAACTCTTGTGAAATTGAGAGGTTCCCAGCTTTCATGGGAGACAAATATTTGGGGAACTAAATCATGGGTGTTTGTGGAACTGCCAGTGACTATAAATGACCCTCCTTGGACCAAATCTGTGTGGCAGAGGAAACCTGCTTGAAAACGTCCCCGGATCCCGTGAGTTAGGGAGAGTGTCTAAGAGCATCCTTGGGACACTAGATCATAATCTGAATTTACAGCTGCTGTTTTCCACATTCTCTATTGTCTGGCAATGGTAAGGTAAGAAAGAAGGCAAAATCCAGGGAAGAAGTTTGCCAAGTATTTTAAGTTAGGGCTTGCTCGTGTGCTCTTAAGAAATTGATCTGGCACACATTAGGAGGTTACCTGCGGGTAAGCAAATGAGCCGCAGCGAGTGCATGCTCCTGGTCCACTGCAGGGTGAGCATCGTGTGTGTCTCTAATTTGGGAGGAAATTACAGGAAGAGAAATGCCCCAGTTTTTCAAACTGTTCATAAATAAGTGCTTGTTAAAAGCATGCAAGTTCATCGCCTCGGGTTTGTGGCGTAAGTGGCCTGTTTGGCAGTACAGTTCAGGTTTGCTCCCCCCCCGCCTCTTTATCAATCATAATCAAATATGATCTATGCAAAATTTCCTTCCTTAATTCTTTGTAATTTCTAAAGCCTTGAATCATAGAAACCCGATGCAGGGAAAATTTATTAAGTGATATCTCCTGCCTTTTGAGCCAAAGGTGGATAATGCCCTGCAGTGTGTTTTCTAACATTGTGCAGAACCTAAAATGTTCCAAATGATGAAACTTCCATCACTGGGCCAGGAGGTGATTCTAAAACGTAATAAATCATACTGCCACCAAGGTTTCCTTGATGTTCTGCCTGAGTTGAGGAAGAATTTCCTTGTTTCTACCTGCTGTAAATTTCCTACCATCTCCAAAAAAATACTTGTCTTGATGTCTGAAGGTTTCTTTTCTGTGGGCTTTCCAGCTGCGTCCTTCTTCCCTCAATCCAAGCGGCGTGGTGGGCTGGGGTGAAGCTCCTTGGGTGGTGTTGGCTTCTTTTTTTCTTTCTTCCTCAGTGTTGGTTATTTTGAAGGTAACTTAGATTTAGATCATTTTAGCCTCTGTATCCTGACTCAGCTCAAAGGAGGAATGTTTCTAGTATGACTCCCTACATTTTTATCTGTAAGTTTAAATGGAAAGATTTTCTAGTTAAATGCCTTGCTGGGTCCTATTTCAGAAGCATCTTCTGCTTTGACTTGGCTGCAGTTCGGATGCAAATCATTCCCCTTCCCACACGTTAGCACAAGCTGATGGTTGTAATTATATTTGTAACATTAGAGACACTGCAGAGATGGGTCTAACTGTGCATGGATCACAAGAATCCTCCCTGAATGACGTCGCTTCGGTATTATTCACCTTTCGGGCAATGCAGCGCAGGCATTTGCTAATTTAAATACAAAAGTGCTTGAAACTCGAACTACAGACAGTACACACACCACCACTTTTACCGATGAAGTGGGACCATGGGGTCCCACCACGTGAGCTGGGGGGGTGTCTCTGACCTCGACCTGCAGGTTCTCTTCCCCAGCCATGTGCGTCCGGTGCCTCAGGCTGCACTGGGGTCAGTATTTCCAGGAGTTAATTTTGGACCTGGCCATGCATCAGTAGCCCTCCAATTTATGTAAAAAGCGACCTTTGTCTGCATTTCCCCCTGTTCCTGTCCTCCCTTCACAGTCTCTCTCTCTCCTAAAGAGTGCTGACAGGAGCTCTCCTCCTTCCTTGTCATTTTGGAGATCGTCAGCGAACCCTGCGGAGAGGTGACCTCCATCAGGAGAGCACGACCGGCACTGGATGCAGCCCAAGCCAGAGCCATCCTCCGACAGGCAAGGTGACATTGGGCCTCACATCAGCATTCACAGCAGCTCCCTCTCCTTGGAGAGGAAGAATTTCTTTCAGAGCAAAAGGTCCCATGTGCTGTGAAGAGCAGAGCCCCCGATAACAGGGAACGAGTTTAAAGAGCCTGGCCCTGAGCTCCCTGACCTGAGAGAGGCACAAAGCCCAACTTTGTATTGCAGTAGCTGTTCAATTTGATTTGCTATGGTTATTTTCACTGTCCTTCTGTCAGATGCTGTTGGGGCGTTGGTGCTCCGGTTCGGCAGGCGAAGGCAGCTCAATGGCATGCACTGCCATCGCCGCCCTCCTGACCCGTGCCACTGGTGATGTGTCTTGCATGATGCCCACACCTTTTCATGCGGATTTCTAGGGGGTTTATTGCTCTGAACTGCTCCTTAGCCAAACGTAGCGATCGCTCCGCAGCTTTCCTACAGCGTTGGCATTGCAGCTGCAGTGCAAGCATGGTGGGGAGGCAGCCACGGGTGCCCTGAGGGGACTGGGGAGCAGAGAAACTCTGTTCTGAAATGTGATAAGGTAAAAGTAGAGAGGTCTAGGTTTTTTGAAGCCAGGTGTCCTGTTAAAATTCATTTAAGCCCCAGAATAAGGTTCAGTAAGGTAATGCACTTGCTGGAGAAGCACGCTCGTGAACCCCTGCAAGCCACTTGGGCTGTGGAGAGGGTCAGCAAGCGATACGTGCAAGGTCAGACTTGGTCCTCTGCACGTGTAACTGGCACAGGAACATTCTTTAAACAACACGTGCCTCGATGTCTGAGATGGGAGGTGGGTGTCGGGAGCCGAAGGGTAAGAGGCTCTGAGGGGCAGGGTGCTCTCAGGCGAGCCCCGAGCACACTCCTGCGCAGCACTTCGCTTTCTGCTCACATCAGTATTTTGTATTTAATTTTCTTGCTTTGGTTTGTTGGTTTTTTGTTGGTTTTTTTTTAAGCTAACTGTAGCTGGAAAAGACAGAAAATTTTAGAACTTTCCTACTTTGTCTCCAATGGCCATTGGCACTTTTAATTGAATATCTGGACTTTTGCTCATGAGACTGCTTCTCATCAGAATGAGGTACTCCACAGTATCTTCCTCCTGAACTGTGGAAACAACTTTATTTGATTCAAATACGTGGAAAGATAAAACTTGAAAGTCAATTGACTTAAATGTGGAAAAAAATGCAGCTTGGTTATTATGGCGTATGCTAAATTTTAATAGCATTTAGAAAGTGTTTTGTGGGGTAGAAAGGAGAAGCAAACCCATCAAACCTCAGCTGTGTTCTGGTTTATAGTGCAGAACACTTTTCTGCTGCCATCCAAAGGCTTTAAAATGTAATAAGGCACAGTTGAACCCAAGGGTTTCAAGATATATGTAAAAAGCATGCATATAAAGGAGTAGAATAAAAGGTTCCACTGCAGAGCAGGTAGGATTTAGGCAGAGATGCTTTTAGTGGAAAAGCCTCTTTGACCTGTTCCATTTCATACATAATTATTTACTAACATGTGCGACTACTTAAAGAATAACATTTTGAAAAGTTTTGAAGGCTTGGAGTATGTCTAATGTATTATGGTACTTCTGTTTTAAAAGAAAAAAACCACCACAATTGCAATAGTGTACTAATCTGTATTTTTACATACATTGAAAAAAATCCATAAGAGAAGCTGCAGTTCTTTGGTTAAAAAAGTAAACCTGAAGAGTGATATACTTCAACAGTTTGAAATATTGGTTGTTGTTTCTGACTTGAGCGAGCGCTGTCACAGCTGATGCCTAGTTTTCATCTGTAATTTTATTTTTCATTGTATTTCTTTTTTAAAGATACTGTGCTTTCTTGCACAGATTTATAGTCCTTTCATCTTTATACGCTAATAAATATTTTTGTTATGCGCTTTTTGCAAACTACTGCAGAGAATTAAGCCTATAAGTCTTTCCCTGATAGTAGTTCAGGTGTTCTGTCCTGTTACTGAGTGCATTGCTTTTTAGTAATGCCACCAGAAAAAAAAAAACAACAACCTAAAAAGAAAAAAATAGAATCCAGACTTAACTGGATTTTGCTCTTACTTGTAGTGATGTAGCCAACATCTGGAATGGCTTTCCCAGTTCTCTGAGATGAGTTATCCGAAATCTTTGTTTGCAAAGTGGGAGGCATGAATTTGCTCAGTTACTTGCTATTTAAAAAACCCGATTCATGAGTATCTCCAGGCTCGTCTCTGTGTGGTTCGGTACCCGCTCTGTGGCTCAGGCTTTCCACTGACTTTGAGCAGCAGCTGGGACACCAAATTGAATACTTTCCCTTAAAAGTACTGGTATAAATGCGTATTTTAATGAAGGTTACACTGATGATGCCTGAGAGTAGGAGAAATGGTTGCTGAGCCAGCTGCCTGAGAGCGTGGTGGAAGGATGGGCTGACCCGGCATCGTAGCACCCGTTTGCGGTAGGGAAGCAGCCGTTTCTTCTCCTGGCTTATGGATGATGGTGACTATCCCGACAGGCAGCTTTCATAGCCTGGGTTTCTCTGTTTTGCTGCACTGAAGCTCCCACCATTTCTGCGTAATAAAAAGTTACTGCATGTATACGCAGACTAGATAATTTTTTTAAAAGCTTTTCCTTAACTGTAGCAGCTCACCTCTGTCTGTAAGCAGTTTAATGGAGATGAGAGCTAAGTGCACTAAAACCCTCTTTCTGTATACATCTGAAAAGGGTCTGCCTTTCGAGCAAGTGTTTTATCAGATCAGACCTATTTGGGACACTAATCTGATGCTGGTGGAACCTGCGCATCACTGTGAACCACAGGATCGGGCCCCATGTAACTGGTCCCACCGGGTGGGCAGGTGGTGAGGGGAGGAGAAGGGACAACGAGGGAGGGAGAGCAACCCATGCTCGACGGCAGAACAAGCCGGATCCCTCTGTTGTCGATGCAGTGGTTTCACTCGCACTTTGGGCAACCAGAGGATGCCCCTTTGGGGCCGGGGCCATCCGTCCTTGCTCACAGATGTAGTCGGCTGTCCATCTGGCGGGAGCACAACGACATCTCAATTTCCAGTGTACAGTGGCTGTCAACCACTTGGGTGCTTTTTTTTTTCCTTTGGACATAAATGGAGATGGCCTGCCTGGAGAATGGTATAAACAGGTTACAAAGGCAGTGGTCCCAGGAGTTTCAAGTTAAAAATGGTAAGCAGTGGAACATGCTGACTGGCATCAACAAAATTAGATGCTAGAGATGAGATACTTTGACATGTTTGTTGCAGCATTATTTATTAAAATGTACATTATAATTGTATAGATAAATCGTGTTTCTCATAGATCTCATTCTCTCTGCCAATGGAGTAGCTGCAGAGTGGAAGGTTGCTTAGGATTTAGGATAATGCCGTCAGGTGTTCCTGATGTCTCATGCAAAAGCCTTTCACCTTCCTCCAGTGCATCTCATGCTGGCAGTTGTCAGAAATGGGAGACTAGACCAAACGGGTATGGATCTAGTGTGGTAATGTCTCTATTTCATGTCTGCCAATGGATAATCCACCACAGATTAAATTCTGAACATGTTTCCATGAAGATTCGTTTACTGACATACTCTAATGATCCTCCCTGATACACACACACACACAGACGCACGTGAGTCGCATGGCAGGAGGTGTGTCGGTCCCGTCAAAAACACAGCAATGACTGAAGAGGGAGAAACAAGCGAGAGCTGCTTTTCCTTAGACTCCTCTTGGGTCTAGCTGGGGAAGCCTATACGTTGTCTGAGGAGCGGTATTAATCCTCAGTTTCTGAACAAAGATGCTGCCTTTAATAGAGCTTGCTTTTGAAACATAACTCCTGGAGTTGTACAAATACCTCATCAATAGTGCAGTGGCTCATTGCATTGTCCCCAGTGCATGCAATCTTCATTATTTGCACTGTTGGTAAAAGGCGGCATTTCTAGCAGATCCGCACTACTCCATTTAGCTGAGAACTATGATTTATTCCCCCCTCGCCATCGGACACCCTCTGTTTCCCCAGCTAATAACAAGCTCTGGCTGCGAAGGAGGGGACAGGGAAGGATGGCTCTGCTGCGAGGAAAGGCAGCAAACCAGACGTTGGGAAGAAAAGCTCCCACTCCCTGTAGGATGGCGTTAAAACACATATATGTTGCTTAAAGCCCTAAGTTATTGTCGTGGTTTAACCCCAGCCAGCAACTAAGCACCACGTAGCCCCTCGCTCACTCCCCTCTGGTGGGATGGGGGAGAGAATCAGAAGAGTAAAAGTGAGAAAATTTGTGGGTTGAGATAAGGACAGTTTAATAGGCAAAGCAAAAGCCGCGCACGCAAGCAAAGCAAAACAAGGAATTCATTCACTCCTTCCCATCGGCAGGCAGGTGTTCAGCCATCCCCAGGAAAGCAGAGCTCCATCATGTGTAACAGTTACTTGGGAAGACAAACGCCATCGCTCTGAACGTCCCCCCCTTCCTTCTTCCCCCAGCTTTATATGCTGAGCATGACGACATATGGTGTGGAATATCCCTTTGGTCAGTTGGGGTCAGCTGTCCCGGCTGTGTCCCCTCCCAACTTCTTGTGCACCCCCAGCCTGCTCGCTGGTGGGGTGGGGTGAGAAGCAGAAAAGGCCTTGACTCTGTGTCAGCACTGCTCAGCAGTAACCAAAACATCCCTGTGTTATCAGCACTGTTTCCAGCACAAATCCAAAACATAGCCCCATACTAGCTACTAGGAAGAAAATTAACTCTACCCCAGCCAAAACCAGCAGAGTTATCCACTGAGGTAGACATTACTAAAGCAGGCTTTAACTCCGAGTGCTCTGGCACCCTGAACAGGGCTGCGGATGGAAGGTGCTGTCTTAGTGCTGGTGGTTCGGGGCCATACAACCCCTTCCTCGTACCTCTGGGGCTGCCTCTTTCTTTCTTTCTTTCTTTCTTTCTTTCTTTCTTTCTTTCTGCCAATGTTGGGGCTCGAGTGGGTACAGCCAGTCCATCAGTCCACGTCCGGCTCTTCTTGTGGATACCCTGCCCTGCGCTTGCTGCCCACCAGCTTTCTCAGGCTGCAGAAGGTTCTTGGAGCAGATGAGAGAGAGAGAGAATGCATTGCTAGCAGGCGAAAGCAGGGATGTTTTAGTGGTTCTGTTTGTTTGTTGGTGAGGTGTGGAAATCATGTTAATTTCCAAGACTCGGCACTCTGAGCCTTTGGAATAACCTGCCAGAGAAGAAACGCAAGCTGCTGCCGTCAGAGGCATTAACAGGGGGTCATTAGGTCCTCAGCGTGAGCCTAATGTAGGGCAGGGCGCAGCTCAGTGCCAGGGCTGGACTGCAGGCAGAGAGGCAGCTCTTCCAGCTCTCAGGAATCCCTGAGCATCCACTGCTGATGATGGAAAGAAGCAAATACCGGGGACCTCTGACTGCCGGGTGTTTCTGCCTTTTTGACTTCCCACCAGCGAGCTCGCATGTGGGACGATCGATTAAGCACCTGCATACAGTTTGTGGGTAAGGGCAGAGGGAGCCTTGAGTCTCGCGTGGCTGGTCTGCACCTTCCACTGCAATTTAAGAGCTTGTGTGTGCTGGATAGGCACAAAGAGCATCCGCGTCCTGGGAAAAGGACAGGGAAGGGCATCCTTGCTGTGCTGCTTTAGACATTTCCCTTCTTCAAAACTGCTCGAACTGGGCAGACAGGTACGGCAGAGCCGTGCGTTTATCACTCTAGCAAAGGAAAATATCTGTTGGTATCTCTGTCCAGCTGTCACGCAGAAACCTTGACCAGCCACTTTTCTCCATTGTAAGTGCCCGTCATGACAGCAATTCGGTTTCACGGTTGCATACACATGTGGGCTGAGTCATTTGTCCACTCCAAAGCCTTAATTCTTCCAGAGTCATTGCTTTCCAGGGTACAGCCTCCTCTCTAAAGCTCACTATTCAATTATAATTCCCAATTGACTACTGCTTTTGAGATCTGTCAGCTAGCCAACTTTTAATCCGTTAAATGTGTGTGTTACAGATAATGTATAGCGGTGGTTTTTTAATATTAGAATGCTGTTTGGTACTAAGTCAAATGCTGTACAAAATGTTAAGTGCCTTACAAATGTGTTGCCTTTGTCAACCAGACTTTGAACCTCCTCAAAGAATGAAATCAGGTTTGCTTGAAGAGAGCTATTTCCCACGAAACCAGGTTGGCAAGCATTAGTTGTAGTCACATCCTTTAATTCCTTATTAATTGAATCTCATATCAATTTTTCCACTGCTTTGCCCAGGACTGATGTTAGACCAGTCAGCCCAATGTGAAAGAATGAGAGGTTCATTCTGCTTGACCTTTTTGGATGTTGATTAAGAGAGAAATTATACAGAACATAAGTATTACATGTGATTAAAAGTTAGCATCCCTTCCCATGTTACAAGTGCTAAACATGACAGTCTATTTACTTCCTCTCATTACATATTGCTATATATTGTGTACAGGTATATAATGTAGTTAATAATTAATGCCAGCCAAAATTTAGTGTTTCTGGTGACTTTATAAAAAGCAGAGAGCCATGATATTAAGAACAGCAAAATCTCTTAACATTCCTGCAGATGTTCAACATGTGTATTGTTACCTCTGTGTCTGAGATAAAAGTTTGTAAAATTGGGTAGGCGGCAAAAACAGGGCATGACTGAGCGCACGGCTAGAGCCAGCGGTGCTAGGTCTTTGGGTGGCACAGCGGGAATTAAACAGATCGGTAGTGAAAGAGCATTTGGGTTGTACCTACTGGGAGATGTGTCGAATGAAGTACATCAGGTACATGAAGGCAGATAACACTATTACGGTTTCATCCTGGTTTCATTACAGAAACAAAAAGATTGGTAACTAGATTAAATTTTTGGCTTCATCCAGTAATATATTAGAATAAGCCAGCAGAGAAGCCTGCAAGTTTGCTTATTCCTAGGAAAAAAGGTGGTGCCTTTTTTTTTTTTTTAATTTAAATATTCTTGCTTCAAACTTAAGAGCGTTCTTATTTGGAAGTGTGTTTCCAGTTATTTGCAATGTGCTAATTACCCGGTGGCAGAACCTAAGTGGGTGTAAATTGTCGTATCTCTGCTGACTTCAGTGGAACTGTGGCAATTTGCACTTCAGGAGGATCTGTCACCTAGATTCTTGCCAAATTTGAAATCCCTTCGCTCTAACTTGGCCGGGGAGCCTCAGGCTCATGGGAATACAGAAGAAAGCAAGCTTTTTGCAGGGCTTAAAATTCTGCGCGTCTCATTGATTTGTTAGCGTTTGTGTTTGTTATTCAATCCGCCACAGTAATGTGTAATGGATACTTGAGCCATCTCGACTGATGAGAAAGGAATCCTGCTTCAGATCGCGCCGTTGCCATGGAAACCGCTGCGGCGGCTCCCTGCGAGATGGAAGGGGGCATCTGTGATAATTCAATATAGAGGAGGCCAGCAACACGCGCAGCCTTCAAAAGCCTCTATGAAGTCAAAAACGTGTTGAAGGCTTGTGCCTTTTATTGCGTCTTTTGATGTAACCGTGCATCTGGCCAGGACCTCTAAATGCCTGTGGAGTGGCCTGGGGAGGCACAAATACCCTTACTCCCCAAATGCCCTGAGTTTTACAAACAGCTAACCCTTCCTTTTCAGAGCAGACTAAATGAGAGATGACTCAGGGTGATGGTAAATAGCAGGTGGGGAATTCCAGGCAGAAGGGCATAAATACAGATTTGTTTGGCCATCTAGCATCCTGACGTTTCCTGCTGTAATGGCCTTTTAATTGATTAATTCTAATATAAAAGATTCATGTTTTCAGCTCCCTTCACAGCTTTTTCAGTTCAGTGTCATCTCGGAAGCCAACAAAAATGTGTCTCACGTTGATGAGAGCCATGGAGAAAACGGTGGTGATGGCAGAGCCGGGCACGGGAGGCCCTGGTGCCTCTGCAGCAGCTCGGTGCGAGTCCCCTTACCGGTGTGCGAAAGGCTGTTTGTGTGCTGGTTGGAGCCGACTGAAGTTGTTCTGCCTGTGGACTGCACCGGCGAGTCATCTGGTGATGAAGACCAGAGAGGACACCAAGCTGCAGCTGGTGAACTGCACTGCCTGCCCTGTGTCTCTTCTTTCAGGGCAGGTTCTCCTCTTTGTCCAAGCTGTTGATAGGACTCTTCGTGGCTGCTGATCTTACCTTGGCACGTTGATCGTGAACCCTTCCCTGTAAATCCTGCAGTGCCTACAGACCTTCTGAGGGGTTTTCTCCTGGGATGTCACAGGAGGTGGTCAGCTGGCTTTCTGTGTCTACCAGGGCTATAAAAGTGTTTGAGAGAATGATGTCACTAGCAGGACGATACCTAAGAGCCTTGTGAGACTCTGCCCCTGCATCTAGATGCATCGTGCTGCCTCGGCCAGAATTTGTCTATTGGAAGAAGAAGAGGAGAAAGCAATCCTTGCTTTCCCGTACTCTGTTCATTCCTCAGTTTCATCAGTGTTTTCTCAACTTTTTAAAAACAAAGGAAGGACTTCCCTAAAAATCACAGTTATATGAGTGCCTCTGAGAAGATTTCCTATGCAAAGCCCTTCCATTTTTTTAGATATTAACATAAAAATTTGCCTTTCCCTTTGTAAAACAAAGCACCTGCATCACTGCCTGCCTCTTCTCCATTTTTCCTCTCATGTCTGACCTTACTGAGCATACTACTTGCAGTCACCTTCTGTGTGCCCTGCCCTCTCCTCCCGTCCTGGGCATGTTCTGATCCAGAGTCTGTCCTTTGTGCTCATCCAAAGGCATTTTTGCTCAGATGTCTCTCAGCCACCCTCTTCCCCCATGCTCCTTGCCTTGTTTCAAGCCTCTGACACCTCTGACAGCCTTTCCCCTCTGCGTATCCTTCCATTTGCAGCTCTTTTTTCTTTTTTTTTTTTTTTTTGCTTATCTGCCACAGGGTCCCTATCTTGTTTGGTGTTCAGAAGCTCATTTTTGTCTCCTGTTAGTCCCCGATGCCAAACGCCCCCACACTCGCTGGCTGGATTTGCTTTTCCTCGTGCCTTTCTCACGAGTGTCCGGTGAGGCGCATGCTTGCTCCTCCTTCCAACTGTCCTCTGCCAGGACGCCCGCAGAGAACTTGCAAGTGCTTCGTCCGATGAAGTGCTGTGATCGCCGCCTGTGAGGCGGAACATCGTTTTTTCCATCGCTCCTCCATATGTCTTGCAAGGTCTCTTACATGACACAACAGAGTTCTGTCCCCATCCGTCGTGTCTCACGTCCACTGCAGTATTATAATGTTATTTATAATCGCAGCGACGGACCTGGGGCTACCTTGCTTTTCTGTGTAGCTTAAATAAAGGTGGGGTGAATAATGAGTTTCTCACTCCCTCTGTGCTTTAACTTTTGGTATTGTTAAATACTGTCATTGGTTTTTCACCTTGTCTGATGCTAACTGTATTTATTCACGTTATGCCTTTGAAGGCATTGGAATTTGGCATTCATTTGAGTCAGTGGCTCAAATGATGCAGCCCCTTCTGCATTTCTCTTACTGCCTGCAGGTACGTGGAAGTGACCATAATAATCCTCTGGCGAGTTGGGCACGCTTTCTTAAAGAAGATAAATCCACAGGCAGTGAGAGATTTTTCCAGAATCTTATTTATCGACCATCTGCTTGTATGTCTCATCCCTTTCCCATTCAGGGGAATTTAAAGGCTGTTAGTCCCATTTACAAATGAAAGAGGGGCAAATATTGGGGTGGGGAGAGCAGAACAGGCTGCAGAGGTGGCCTGTTGCCAACATCTTTGAATTTACCATACCTGCATGTCCCTTGTTTATTAATTACTAAATGTTAAAATAAATATACGCATTGATGTCATAAACAGGTGTAATGTACCAGGTAGCAGATTTTTATCTACTTTGGGCCTAATTCATTAACATTTTGCTTGTACAGGCATATCGTTATCTTTATGTGGCTCCTCTGGTTGGCCATATGGGTTTGTTGGCTGCATAGTATTTTTCAGCAAGGATGCAGCAAACTTGCCATCTGGGTGATGTTTGCCCGACTACTTGAAATAGTTTGGTTTTTTGTAAAATATGGACGTAAGAAGTTTCTGTTTTCCCCCATTTTACCGCGGGTGGTGCGTAGCTTGCTTTCCTCAGCACTGAAGTACTGGGCGGTGGTGGCTGGCGTTTAGAAGAGTTTGCTGTGTAGGGATATAACCAGCCTCCCTGTACTGCGTAGCAGACATCTCTGCCGTGTTATGTGCAAAGGTCTACAGAACTGAGGAAGCTGGCTTGGGAGCTAATAGAAAAATCTGTTTCTTTGCAAACAAACATTGATATTCCAATAATAAGGGTGTATTTTATTGCACCGTTCCCGGATTGCTACATTACGTAAAGTTGATTTATGGATGCAGAAACAACAGCAAGTGAACCGCAGGAGCCGTCAATATGGGGGGTGCGAACGTACTGGAACATGCCTCAGCTGCGGGAGCTGGGAGGATGCTCCTCGTGACAGGGAATTGCCGTCTGGGAGCTCATTTCCTTCCCTGGTGAATGCTGTGCCTGCTCTTGGTGACGGGACACTGGCCTGCACAGCCGGGTAGCTGGTGAGCATCGCAGCCCCAGTCTGTATTGCTCACCTCACTTAGCTCGGTAGAAGAGGGAACGCAGAATACCATGTTCCTAAGCAGCATCTGGAAAATTGCCCTTAGGTCTTACATTCATGTTTGTAACCTTTGTAAAAATATTATTTCCCATTGCTACCCGGTTTTTATAATGTCAATATACTAAGCTCTACCTCCCAGTATTACATCTTACACACAGCGCTGCCTTCTTTATACCCTAGAGCACATGTGTTTTCTAAGCTGGCTTTCAAAAATAGCCAGTTTTCAAAAAAAAGAATTCACAGGAGACTGTGCTGTTGGCAGGGAAAGAAGTTCTTATCGTGGTCTGGAGCGAAATGTGCAGCGGATCTTTAATTGAAGTTCACCTTTAGCATTCAGGGTTCTTTTGGCTCCAATTTGAAAACCGTTGCAGTGGATCGTTATCTACAGAGATTAGCTTTCCTTTGGGACTTTCTTCTGTGCTGCAACTCCGATGCACAGAGCCAGAAAAACCACCCACGTACCGCGTGTCCCGGCCGCTGGTGGTGAAGCGCGCTGTCTGCAAGCCCTGGGTCTGATCGCCTGCAAGTCACCGCGCGCTCGCTCCCGCTTGGCTGCCTTTGGTGGTGGTGAGCCCTTGTGAGCGCTGAATGTGGAGGGCTCGTGGCTGGGAGGTCGAGGCGGCGGCGTGAGGGGCCTGCTGCAGGGTAGCTGGCTCCGTTGGTGGTGCGGCGCTCCTGCCTTCAAACCTTCCTCCTCCACTGGAAAAACTAGCTTCCCTTCTATTAGTTTTTAAAATTTTATCCCATCTAAAAACCTTATTATCATCCCATTTTCCCTCTGTGAAGTGCAGAATTAAGAAGCTGTATTTAGATTATGGAAAGGATTGCCCAAAAATATGCATAGCCAAAAAGGGCAGTTCCTTAATCAGCAGTCATAACTTCAGCAAATGTAACGGTAATGCAATTAGTTGCACAATGCCACTGGTAGTGATTGAATTCTGTGGAGTTGCACTGGAATTTAAGGAAATTAATGCAAATCATGTATAACACTCTTAGTAAGAATACCAAATCCTAGCATCTTATGCTTTGACATGTCTATTATTTGTATGCAAATTCAGTCTTTTCTGCAGAATTTCCTTGGAGATAAACATTTTATTAGGAAGTTAAGGAAGAGGACACAATACATTGATGGAAGATAATCAACATGTAGCTTGTGACTGGGAATATAACGATGAGAAAGAGGGAGATTAGCTTTTATATAATTTTTATTCTTTGAGATGCATTCTCGTTTCCCTCTGCCCCACGTGTGTTTGCTTGCGATCTGTGTAAAACCACACTTTGTTAAATTGCATGTATTTAGCAATACTTCACACACTGGGGGATCTTTGCAGCTAAACCCGATGTCTCGTATGTGCATATAGGGTGGCTTTCACATGCAATTGCATGTTATTCGGAGTTTGTTAGCCTCAGACAGCATGTGCTAATTGCTATTATGGCATGTGCAATCATAGGATGCGTCAAAGAAGGAATAAGCAGTAGCTGTAGGGCATGATGGGGCCACTGAGCAAGGTGGCATTACATTATTTACAATACTATATACAATGGAGGAGAACAGTGTTCAGGAAACATCAGTGGAAAGCAGAACGGAAAAGGACAAGTCAAACTTCTCAGGAAAATGGGTTGTTTTATGAGCAGAAATAAAAAGCTTGTTTAGCTTGTTTAATCTGGCAAAACCAAGGCTGAGAGGTGATACGGTTGCTCCATCTACAAATGTCAAAGGAATAAAGTGGGGAGGTGAAAAGCCGCGTAAACTGAAGGACGGCATCGGCACATGAATTACCTGGAGCAAGAACAGCTGCAGGTAAATGCACACTGAAGACGAGAAGATGGTTTCTGTTCATCTCGGAGCCTTTCATCTTTGTATGAGCCTTCTTGTAGGAGTCGGGGTGCAAGCCGCAGGGCTCGTGTGAGGATGGAGCTGGGCGGGAGCCGAGGACTGAGGCCGCCTGCGGCGTTTGCACGTGGGAGCACTGGGCTCGATGGCCAGAAATCGTCAGTGCTGGTGAAAGCTGCGACATTGGCTGCTCTGGACAGGAGGGTTCTTTTTTCCGTCTTTTTTTCTTTCTTTTTTTCCCCTTTCCAAAATATAGTTAGATTTTTGTCGTGTGTTAGGACGTGCTGAAACATTATTTGCTGGTTAATTATGCTTAGTGGTAGATTCATCGTAAAACACTGGAAAAGCCACACCTTTGTGGGGTGGCACGATCAATATTTAGAAGGCTCCGAAAACTGCAATTAGCCCTGTGCTTCATAAATACCTGTCTACATTATTCTCCAAATGACTCCATTTCACATGCTGCTGCTATCATCGTGATGAATCATTTCACATACAACTTTGAGATGATGACTTCTAAATTTAGGGCTTGGCTTCATGAAACCTCCCTGAATGTCTGTATATGATAAAGAGCAATTCTGCTTGTAGGTGCCAACAGCTGAGCTGGATAGCTGGGCGCTTTCATGTACTCGTCCCACTCAAACAGTTGAGGTTTGGCTTTTGTTTAAATAAATAGTGTGTGGTTGTATAAACTGATGGATAATATGTACTTTGCTAGCAAACCCAGTCTTGCTAAGTCAGCACCTTCTGCAACTAAAAATGCCTCTTTTTATATGTTAAGAGAAAAGAGAATAAGGTGAAGAGGATGATCATAACAAAACAGGTATACACACTACCTGCAGGAAAAAAAAATTTATTAAGATGCCTGTGCAGTTGTGCAAGCACAGGTATTTATTTGTGCTAGTTGCGTTGTGCTTGGAAAGTTTTGGTGGTCTGATGATCCTTCAACAATACTTCCTTTCCTTGCACTATTTTTTGTGTGGTTTTTAAGCTACCAAGTTACCAGAGGGGAGTCTTTTATTTCAAACTGGATTTGTGCCCTTGGCAGTAGCGGTAATAGCACTAATAATTACATTTTTGTAGAATTAATAATTACATTTTAATAGAATTTTTGTTTGCAAAGTGCATTACAACTGCTCTGTAATTAATTGCGTACCTCTAACGACACAGAACTGTATCAGAGACTCTGTGGCAAGAGAATTACAGAAGCACTTCAATTTTTGAGGGGCTGCTTTCCGTTCTTTCTCACTGGGGCAGCTGGTTTTGCTGCAGACCCAACTTTGGGGTGCTGAGTTGGGTCAGATGACTGCCGTCAGCTGTTAATTGGGGGACTGGAGGTGGAGAGGGCGCTGCGTGTAGAAACTTGTATTCCACATAACCCAACAAATCATGTCATGCAAATGCTGTGAAAACCCGGAACTGGCTTTTCGGTATCCAAGTGGAGGAGTTAGAGGCCACCTGGGCCATGATGGCCCTCCAAAGCAGCTGATCGGTGGCTGTTGCTGCATGTTTTATGTCTTGACGATGCTCATGGAGCCCCAATCCTTGTTTGCTCATTGCATGCAGCAGCGTGAGCCACCTCCAGCCCCTATGTGTGCCAAGGAATCCCACTGCCTGCAGGAGACGATGCTCTCTACCCTTCCTGGCAGACTGCATCTCAGCTCTGACTTTTTTTAATGCATGTTTGGCTTTCTTGCCTGTACTGATGATATCGAAGGATAAAGCATCCTCTCCAGGAAATGGGGATGTGTTTGGTCCTGGGACTGATAGGAGCATCCCTGGGTCCCTGTTGCCATTGTTGCTGCATCTGTATTGCCATGGATCATTCCTTTTGTTTGTTGAGTATTTAATCTTAACTGGGCAACAGCAACCATTGTTTTTTGCATAAATAAGTCTGCACAGATATTTGCTTTAGGCTTTTAACTTTCATCTTGAATATATTTATTTCAACTTTTTTGTTTGAGCATCCTCTCTGTAGGGGGAGTTTGAATGTTTAAATTTCCTTGTCATGAGCAAAGGCTGTTAAGTGAGGTGAGATAAACGTCTTGGGGAAGAGTCCATAAAATCAATCCCCCTCTGAATGTCAGAGGGTAGCAAAACCAGCTAGCCTGTAAAGAAACATTGGGCGCTCAGCAGAAATACTCACAAGCTAGAAAGGAAAAGATCTTTTCTACTCTATGAATAACACTGTAATGACACTGACAATGTAAATTTAGGTGAGTTATTTAAGCTTGGTTTGTCATTCGTAATAGCAAATCCTGACAGCCGGGGAGGATATTTTATAGGGGAGGTAACCGAAGGGTGTTGGTGTCCCGGATCCCGGAGGCAGGTGCAGCCACAGGGAGATGCTCGGCCCACAGCTGCACACTCCCTGCTCGAGCTCATGTTCACCGTGCTGCTGTTTGGGGAAATATTCTTCTCTGCTTGCTCACTGTGCTGGTGCTCCTCTGACCCAACTGCTTTTTCCTAGTTGCCGGTTTCTCTCAGTGCTTTTCCTGCTTAAACAGTTTTCTCCTTAGTTCTGTTTCCTTGTCCACTCGCTGAGTGTTTGTGTTATGCTGAGGGTGGTTCTTCTGAGTTTGTTAGTTTATTAGATTTTGAACTGTGTTCATTGTAGATATATTTACTTAACAAGGTAAACAACAAAGTAATGAAGCTCTAGCCGAGTGTACCTTCGTTTGTTTTAAGTATTAGAACCTGAAGAAGATCATTTAAGTGGCAGAAAATAATGCCTGTGATCCACAGAAGGTGGTGTGGGACCATGCCACGTGGCGAGCGCTGGAGGCTGCGGTACCTCCCTTGGAGCGAGGGGAGGTCGGTGCAGTGCAGCATTAACGCCGAGGCTGTGAGCGACCCCAGGACTGGTCAGGGTTTAAATGCTTCGTGTCGTCAAAGCCGTCACACTCTGCCCATAGCGATGGAGGGAGGAAGCCTGCGAGATGTTTTTCAACTTTAACTTGGACGTTTGGGAAATCGGGCCAAAAAAAAAAAGAAAATGTTTTCAAATGATGTGTGAAAGAGTAACCAATGCTGTGCTTGGACCGTCTGCTTGCTAAAGCATGCAGTCCAGGACTGAGACCCTTTGCGTAAGGAAAATCCGCATCTCAATAAACATTTTGCTGGGAATTGCTTTAAGCAAAGAGTCCACAACTAGTCTTGGACTTCTGTAGGAATTAAGTTTTATCAAGGAAAGAAGTGTTACTTTATGTACTGTAACACAAAGACAGAAACAGGGTCATGTGACCAATGGAAATACATGAATGAACACAGAAAACAGATTTATAAATATTTATGGTACTGAGATAATATCAAAGACTTTGCACAGATGTGCAGAGAGTTACAAATGGAAAGAGTTTTAAAAAATAGTGCTGTGAATTTTCCAGAAAGATTTGGGTTAGACTGAATCCTTTGAAGCATGCACTTTTTAGGAAATTTTGTGAGGTTAATTGATTTTTACTCTTGCGTCTTCATATATTTAAAAAATAATAGCCAGAAAGCATTGTTTTATTGAAGTCGTCCTGCAGTTGTGCTTGCTCAGGCAGAGCGCAGAGTGCCTGCCCTTGGTGAAAGCCACCTCCTTACGTATGCCTGGGGGTTTTTAAGCCTTTAAGTGTACCGGTGCCCCTCCACGTTTTCTAATCCTTACTGTGACTGACACTCCCAGGTCTCATGGCCTGAGATATCAGCAACTCCCTTCCATGTGAGAGCATTTCTCCTCATCCTGCAGCACTTACGCTGTTATTCAAATAATAAAGTACATTATTATCATTAAATAAATAGCTATAATTAATGAATAATGGGCATTGCTTCGCTGGTTTACCCTTGACTGGTCCCCGAGAAATAGATGCCTGCAGCTCCCAGGCAAGGTAAGTTTCAGGACAGATCTGCTCAGGCACATGGTGCACAGGGTAATTTGTCTTGGTTATTAGAAGTGCTGTGGAGGGAGAGCAAACAAGCCCAGCAGTATGAGTGGCTGTCACCCCATCGCCCTGCAGCTCCTTGGGTCCTGCCAGTGCCTTGAAGTCAGCATCTGAGTCCTGAACAATTTGGGTAAATCTCGTCGAGGGTGAGGGAGGATGAAGCAGGCAGGACCATGGTTTCCCCTTTCATCCAGTCTCCCTCTGTTTCTTTCTGAGTCGGGTTTATCTGTGTGCTATACAAGCCCAGAATTAGCAAACTATAAAGGTGAGATTAATCAGGTTGAGTAGGTAGGTAAAATAATCTGATGGATGGTGCTGCTCCGCAGGTTAAGGCAGTCAGCCGGGGCGCTGCTAGTATCATCACTCCAAATCCTGCCTGAGCTGACGCTTCGGATATTTGATGAGTACCCGTATAAAGAGAAAAATAAGCCAGCGACCAGTTCTACGGTCAGCCATCCTCTCAGCACCCGGCACCGCAGGCGGAGCAGTGCATCGTGCAGTGCCAGCACCAGCGCGGGCATCCTGGCTGTGATCTCATATGACCCAGCTCCTGAAGGCAACAGGCGAACCTCATGTGGTCGCCTCTGCTCATGGTCTTTCCCGTGCTGGCAGGCCATATAGCACAGGCAGTGGCCACGGTCCAGGGGTCCCTTCCCACCCATGATTCGGCCATTCTATCCTTCTCCATAGTCACAAAACAGTTTCAATATTTTATGAGAAGTCTGTCCACTTAGAATAAGGTAATTGATACAAGCAATTTCAGTTCCCTTTAATATAACAGATCTCAAGTGTGAAACCTCCTTAGTTAATGATCAGCATAAAATAAAAGTCTTTTTTTAGTGTAAGTTCTCAGTTAATTTTACAGTTCGGTTGAAGTGAAAATATCATTAAACAGGGTAGCATTAAACTTTATACTTATTGGACCTCCCCTACTCTGCAAGGGAGAGATAAGTTGGTGTCTCAACAGTTGCCACTGTGCATCGATCATTCTCCAATCCCTGTTTCTTGCACACGTCTAACTCTGCCGGCATCGCGAGTGTGAAGAGGCAGGACGAAGAGGAGGTCTGGGTTGCAAGCATCCCTCCTGGTGGGGCAGGCTCCATGCAAGCTGCGAGGGATGCACAAGCTGGATAGGTCTGGTTTGTAGATCTGCAGGAAGAAATGTGGTAAAATAGCTATTTCTCGGTGCCAAATCACCATCTCATCTTCTGCATGCGTCACATAGGGCAAGACTCAAACGTGAGAGACGTACTACAGGGTACATCGATGAGGGCAAAAATATGTCCTGCAGGAAACATTTGGGATCCTACATTGCATAGTGTTTGCCGGCACTGGGAGACACTAACGGAAGGGACTTCACGCTCTAGCTGAAGAATGCACGTTTGGTCTGGGGAGGGCAGCTTGTGGTGAATGGTACAGGGTTTCCATATCAGTGTGGTTTCTGATTGCTTTCGCTGATGGATGTGAACGCAACCGCCCTGTGACAGATCTCTCCCTTAGGGGCGTTTCTCACCGTCTCGCCTCCAGCTGACGGTACCGGTTTCAGTGCGCTGGTCCGAGGCGGGAGCAGTTCACAGAGCTGTGGCTGAGCGAAGTGCTCACTGAGACATGGAGGAGCAGCCCATCCGCATGGGCTCTGGGGGTGGAGCTGAAGCAGGATAAATCCTGGCTTTCCCAGATTTCTGCCTTTCAGAAGTTGAGGATGACAGCGGCCAGGCGGCATGGCAAAGGTCACAGACGCGGGCACTTGCCTGTCAGGTGTGGGTCAGGCTGGCTGGCAGGAGCCCGTGGAGCACGACAGTCTCCCGTGCCGTGCAGCTTATTTTGTCAAATAGCTGATGATGCCCAAGATTGACCAGAAATGGTACTAAAACGAGGTGACTGCTGTTCTAGCCTGGGTTTTGGTAGGGTGCCCAAAATCATCTCCGAACGAGTGCTGGGAAACTGGTACAGTTCAGAAGAGTCTCCAAAGGCATAATATCCTCCCCGAACCCTGCAGGGATGCTCAGCTGAGAGTCAGTCAAATCCAGCCTTAGCACAAGTCAGTCCCTCTCTTTTCCTTGATGTCATTAGAGAAACATGTTTTTATTCCAAATTAAATTTGCACGCAGACCTTGAAATAAAGCAATGATACTCGCATTTTATAAAGCAAGCGCTAGCATTGTGAGGTGGCATCCTCAATATTAAAAAAGTAATGCCTAATTTATTAAGGGTGCATACTGAATTTAAAAAAAAAAAGGGTTAAAAATAACCTTTGTTAATATTACTTTCAGCTGTAGTCCTGTTTAGTTCAACGCTGAACTGAAAGAAGTCCTCAGTGTGATCCAAAGGCTGCGCTGGTTCAGGGTAGCGGCGTGAGGACGGGTGAATTACTGAGGGGGAAGCACACGCAGGTCCTCTGTAATTGTTTGCCATCCGCCTGCAAAGAACAAGGAGCTTTGAAGGGTATGGGGGCTGCGGAGCTTTGTGCTGCTGACAAAGGACAGAGAATGTGGTTTCGGCTTTTCATCCCGCTGCTTTCCCTTCCTTCAAGGAGAGCTTTAAGTACACGTTGTGATTGATTTTGTAGTGAGCTAGGTGAAAGCAAGCTGCCTTCCTTGAGGCAGGATAGGTAAATAGCCACATTTGCTGTTTTTAAAACCAAACTAGGCTGTAAGCCAGACTATAGCAAAATGCAACATTGCAACTGATCATCTTGGAAAAATGAAGGCAAAATAACAGTTTTCAATTTAAAAGAGAGTTTAATGCTGTCAAGGAAACGATAATGAGGAAACAAATTGTTATTTGGTTGAACTGTGGGAGACTGTTGTTAGAGAAAGAAATTTGAAAGATGCTTTGCTAATTTGGGGAAAAAAAGGAGTTTTGGGAGTCAAAAGGTCCTGCTTCATGAAGGTGGGCGCACTCAATCTGCTTTACAGAGCCCTCTGCCATGAGCTCTGCAGTGATCATGGGCTCCTTTCAGGTGTCGGATTTGCTCTGCAGGATCTTCTTTGTGTTTGTTTCAAATTCTTTATCTAATTTGTTAAACATCTGTTTGAGATTTGTATATGGTAAAGAAAAGTTCTCTAGAAAAGGAGCCTCTAAGTCCTAAGGGTAAACTTTAAAACAAAAGTAAAACAGTGTCTGCTGTTGATAAATTTTGAGGGGGACTGGAGATTTTTAAACGTGTTTGAGCTCCTGTTGGGGGACTTGGAACTCGTCAGCTCTAGGGGTTTGTGACAGGCTGCTGTTTCCATGGGCAGCTGCCTCCTTTGAGGTGTGAAGCAGTGCACGGGGAGGACCCGTTCAGCGTTTTCGGGCAACCACTCAGGCCCCGATTTATTTATCTTTAGGGTTTGCCTGAAACAAAACAAAACACAAAAAAAAAAAACCCTAAAGAAGCAAAGGGTGAGGTTTTAAGGAATGATGCCACTTGTTTCCCAATAAAGGAATGTTTTATAGTATTATGTCCTCTAAATTAACATTAAATATGCAGTGGGGTCTTGCAGGGGCTGTGGTTTCACACTGCCGATTCTTTGGTCTAAAAGTTTCACTCTTCTTGTGCATGGCTCTAAACCCAAATAAATCTCAGGCAAAGTAGTGTCCTGGGACGTGACGGTGACAAAGCTGTCCCCATCAGAGACGCTGCTCACGGCGCCTGGGAGAGCGTCCCCATCCTTCTCCCCATCTGCTTTCACCTTAACGATAGAACGTCTTCATTAGCTGCCCTGCTGGTAATCTGCCGCTGATGGAGATTAATAGAGAAAATATTTTCTAAACAGTTCTGTATGCGTTTTCATTAATCTATGCTCGGAAAATTAATCTTGTGGGGCGACCTGCAAAAGGTGTTAATTGCAGTTTCAGAGGAGGATTTATCAAAAGTTTGAGGAGGTGCAGCAACAACTGCACAGCAGTGGCAGGAGTTTCAGAGGAATGTCCCTGTCCTTCAGACCCTTATGCTTAATGCAAATAAAACCATTTCTTTTTAAACCTCTTTGAAGCAAAGTGCAGTCTTGGCTCTGTGGGGCCATGTTTTTGCCCCTTCAGGTTCAGTGTGGGATTAGAGAAGAAAGAACAGGTGAATAATTGAATTAATATCCATCCTCAATACTGTATCGTTATTTTTGAAGACCACTCAGACAGGGGGGGTTTGTTGGGGTTTGGGGGTTTTTTTTACAGTTACTAATAATGAAATTTGGCATGAAAATGAAACTGTGTGTGTTATGTGAGTGGCTTCGGTATGATGATGATTTATTGTCCACTTTCACTTAGGAAAGCACACTCGGTAAATTCCTTGTGATTTGTAAACCTATAGGCAATGTATTGGATAAAAATGATGAATTGGATGGCTGAGGGAACAGATTTCTGTCCACTCATGGGACTCATTTTTAATGACACTTCTTGCGGTGTTAACGTGAGGTTTGGGGAAGAGAGCAACCCAGAATTTTCTGTGTTTTCTTCTGCTTTTCCTTGAATCTTGAACGTGAGTTGGTTTCAGTGACTGAGAAAATACTGCTTTTCGATTTTGTGCCGTAGCCAGCTTAAGTAAGACTCGGTGCATGGTCAGTCTCAATGAAGCATTTTATCTTGGCAGTAAACAAGTATGTGAGCACGTATTCATGCCTTTTCTCCCAAATGCTGAAAAACAACTGTTTACAAAAACGAAACAAACATGTTTAAATTTACTCATGCCGCTGTGAATCTTCCTGTGATCTGTTCGACACCATGAATGTCTGAACACTATGAATTACACGTGAAAGTATTGATCTTCTTTTGAGCTATATTTAGCCAGTGAGAATTTTAGAAAGTGTTTGAAGTTTCTCTGCGCGGATACTGGTTTTGTAAGAGGGGACTGCTCTCAAGGGATGGCATTTCACCATTTCATTCTTGAAAAAAGCTGAAATAGTAAGTAATTTCATGTTCAAGTAACATTTCAGTTCTTGCTCAGATGACATCCTTAATTAGATCAGTGCATCTCACCTTCGGGAAGCTGAGAACAAAGAGCAGCCCTCTGAAACAGAAAAGTCAGCCTTTACAGACAGGGGGAAATGAGGACCTCGGAGCTACTCTTGTAAGAACTAAGCTATTTGTTGTGCTGGAAGTGGAAAGAACAGGAATAACGTGGAAACGCTCTTCTCCAGCAGTTTTGTTTCCTGGGCCAGCTGTGTCCATCCCTGCAAAAGGACAGAGGTTTTTCGGAGCACCTTGTCTGCAGGAGCAGGGGAGACGGGACTCAGAGCAGGAGTTCAGCACACCAGTCGTGCTGCTGCTGCTCTAAAGGAAAAATGCCTTTTCTGTTTACGTTAGCGAAGCTGTACTTTGTACTCGCATTCAAGGAAAAAGTTGTTTAGGATGAGAAAAATGCTGATCTGCCATACCCAGTAAAACATTCTGAGAACCAGGGGGGTGAAAAGAACAGACCTAATGGCATAAAGCTTAAAAGTTTATTTTATGAAGTCTCGTGGTCTTTTCCAATCACTGTCAGCCTAGAAGAAATGTTTTGAATGTTTTAATTAGCTGTGATGGGGAAGACGGAAGATTCCCTCTGCATGAGGAGAGGTGATGTACTAAAAATGATTCAGCATTCTGTTTTGTCAAATATCTCATCAGCGCTGTCTTGCTTTTATTGAGAGAATATGCAGAAAGCACGTTAGAAGAAAAACTGTTGAAACTGCCAGCTAATCACTTGACTTTCATTTGTCAATGCCCTGTGATTGCCCTGGGTCTCCTTCCCTGTGCACCGTCACCAGCGTCTGTACACACGGCGGGACCCTGCAGCCCGGGGAAGAGCCAGGAGGTGCGCTGCACCCGGAGCCAGGGCAGCGCCCTGCTGCTGCGGTCATCCTCCGAGCAGCAAGGTCTGGGTGACCTCCAGTGATGTGGAAAGTGTGGACACAGGGGACTTTGCAACCCTCGTTACCTGCTAAATAACCTGCGGATTCGATTGATGCTACTTGTTAGCATTTTCAGCTTCTTAGTTAAAAAATACAAAAGGTTGAAGAGGGATGTGTAAGATCCCATCTGGGTGAGCAGAGTTTATAAGATTAATTTGTGTGAAGGCTTGCATCTAGCTAATCCATAATTAATCATCAAAGCCCACCGGTTCTATAATTGGATGCTAGTGACAAGTTAGTTAAAGCAAAATTAAATCCCTTCATGTCACGTTTGTGTATGGGAGACATTGCAGATTACACACTTAATCGATGCGCCTTTGCTGTGGGTATCTGGTCATTGCTGTTGCAGCTGAACAGCTGGAGAAGCGTGGGAGCATCCTTACCAAGTGGCAGGTACATGGTCCCAGCATGGTGGAGTCAAAGGTCTCAGGGCCACGTGGTAGCTGGTGCTACGTCAGCAATACGTGGCAGGACTCTCTGAGTGTCTCTTCAAAGAGAATAGTCCATGCAGAAGAGTGTAGGGACAGCTCTTTGCGATGCAGCACCGTACCTTTTCTGCCCTCCGGCAGCCCAAAGGGCAGGAGGAAAGGGACAGTCCAGACCTAAGGTCGAAGATGCCTCCACCTTGAAGTCCCATTCCACCTGAAAGAATGCAAATAAACTTTTTGTTGGCAACATGTAGACAAATCCTCTTCAGACATCTGTACTTTGAATGCCAGTGATAGAAATTACTATTACTTTACAAACAAGAAGAAAATTTGCTCTTGGCTTGCAATTTTTGCTTGTATTCTCTGTAATGTCTCAGGGCATATGGAAGATATTTGCTTTTGTGTTTAGAGTTGTGTTTTCCTTCCTCAACAGTCCAAGTGTCCTTAACTGTTAAATAGTCCTGAAGAACTCTTCAGAAGGCAGAGCAATAACCTGTAAAATCTTAGAGATAATATCACCTCAGGAAGACATGAGGAAGGTCTCTGAAATTCTGCCGTTGTTCATACAGAGGATACCTCTTCCAACGTTCATTGTCTGTCACGAAAATGAGCTTTCCATTCTCTGATAAAAAATGAATACAAGTAAAACGTCAACTTTTTTGCTGCTTATTGAATGTCAAAAACACTCAGCTGTTTGCTGGTGGTGAACTTCAGTAAATTTAGGCACACTAATCTTGAGAAATTAATGCTTTGCTGTTTGGGTTTTTGGGACAGGAATGAAATATTTGTAAGTTCGTTGCCAGCAATATAAACTTAGTATTTCTACAACAGCTTGTCCAGAAAGACATTCTTAAATGCTTGCTTACTGTAGCTCCTGCCATTGCTTGTCAGCGATAGTGAAGCTCTAAGGATTTTAAATTGGAATGGGAAGATTTAGTATTGGCATACACAATAATTTGTTTTAGGTTGTGTAAATGCTTTTTAATTAAGGGATTCTTTGGAAGGAGGTTTGAAGGTCAGGTCCCTCCAAGTTTTCCATGCACTTAGATTCAATTTTCAGAACTCAGGAGCTGCTGAACACCTTAAATGACTTCGTGAAATGGGGAAGGGAGTATCAACTTCTGAAGCTCCCTTGATGGAATACAGATAGCCTTGCCACAACCATGCTGTCTTTCCATTCCATATTTTTGATGCTATAATGTGAATGATGCCACCTTTGCAAAGAACTTGAAGTGACCAGACAGGGAAGACTGCATGTTGATCATTGAATCACTGACTTCAGTGGCTTCTGGTCTTAAATGTAAGTAAGCAGTATAAAGAGAACAGGACCAAGAAACTGGGTGTCTCGCAAACCAGCTGAATGCGTCACTTTGTAGGCACAGTGTAGTATGTCTGCAGATAACTCCAGGGCTAATTTTGCACAGGAGAGGCTGCCAAAAAAAGATTTCGGCTAAGGCTTCTGGTCCATTCCAGCACAAAATTAATCCAAGATAAAACTGCGTGTATAATTAATAGCTCCCAAAAGTTCTTTTAGATATTTATATATTTGCTGTCAGTTGCGTTTGTTAGACTTGTCCTTATTTACCCGAATCTGAAAGACGGTGCATGCATCGGACCCGTGTGCCTCACGTGATCGCACCCTGTGCCCTGCACCCCACCATGGTCATTAGCAGATGTGCCTTTTTTCTGTCATGTGTGTGCAAAAAATACTGGCTCAGCCTGCATTTACCCAGGGCACTATCAGATTTTATCTAGTTTCCCCATGCTGTAATGGTCTCTTTTTTCCCGAAAAAGAGATTAAGCCAGATAATAAAAACTTTTCTAACTTCTGTGCAGCCTGCCTGTATGATGGCTGTGGTAAAGGCAGCTGGGCTTGAGAAGGTGTGGTGTTTTTATGGCAGTTAGTGGATATTCTCACCCTGAGCCCGTACTTGTGTCTTTGCCACAGACCCGTTATTCGCTTTTCACCCTCCTGGCCCCCCATTGGGTATCCCGTGGGATTCGCTTCCCCTGCTCTCTCCCAGTGTCCCTGTTGAATATAGCGCAGCCAAGAGCATCCCGACAGGAACCCAGGGTTAAAATCCAAATCCGAGGTCAGGCAGAGGTATCGATGCTCTCCCTGTCAATGCCTCTTGCCCCGGCTTTTGTCATAGCTCACTGCGCTCCGAGTCGTTAAATTATTCAGCCCTTTGCAATCCATCTCTAATGTTGAACTCCCCCTTTTCCATGGTGCTGACTTCCAAAGCCTGGCTATCCCCTGAAAAAAGAGTATTTCCTCTTTATTCATTCTGAGTTTATCAGACATTAATTTAATCAAGAAACCCTTTGTTCTTTTCTTACACACGATGTTAAAATGGAATGACTCATCACTTTCTAAATCTTTTTATAACTGTGTATTTGCTACCTCAGTCAAGTCTTCACTAAGACCAGCTCAATAATCCTTTTTTTTGTGCAATGTTTCCTCAGATATAAACGTATTTATACCTCTACCTATCTTCATTAACCTCTGCCGAATCTGTTCCGTCTCAGCCCCCCTAACAGCTGAGACGACCAACACAGACAGTAATGGTTCGTAGAGGTTTGTATCTGATTTTCCATTTACGTTGTAGTAGACATGATTAAAGCCTTCAAGTAAAATCGCAGCTAAATCCTGTCATAGCCTAGCCCGTTATTTTTTTGTTCTCCTATTAGGATTTTAGGCATTTCTTTGATGTATTTTTATTGCCAGATTAGGAGGAAAACACTTGACTTGTTTGCAACGTTCTCATTATATTGTCTTTATAACATTTCTAAAAGAGAATAAATATAAAATACTTCTGTGTATTGTGGTCATATTTCAGTCTGACATTAATATGCTCCATGATTTTCCAGCTCACAATTCTTCTAACCTTGTGGTGACAGTCAAGAAACCCTCATACCTGGGGAAACATACAGGTGCACAAGCTGCTGGAGTCTAGATGATGTGCGGGGACCCGGGTAATGTCTCTGTCCTGTAGGTTTTATGTATCCCTCTTGAGTAACTGCCAGGACGGTGTTGGGTTAGAAAACCGTCTCGTGGAGCCGAAGTGGCCTTTTGTACCACTTTTCCTCTTATTAACCCCCCGCTGATGTTGGGGTCGTTGGGCTGCTTTTCCCTTACCTGAGAATATGGGAGTCTGGGTTTCGCATTAAGCTTATGTCATCCAGAACTGCTCTTAATAATCGCTTGCAAACTCAGACTGTTTCGTATTTAACAGGGTGTCATTAGACCACCCATCCGTAGAGTTTGTGCCACGCTGTTTGTACCCAGGTCCAAATGGGACATCTGTCTCCGAGTCCCTTTGAGGTTGGGTGGCGGAGGTAAATGTTGGAAATCTTGCCCAGTGAGAATCCCCGTATCCTGCGTACCCGGTCATGCAGAGGTTGCTTGCAGCGTGTACTGCTTGATCCGTCAATGAGTTTTCTTACCCTTGCATGACTGATACGGGCTGTAAGTGCCCCAAAAGCCTCTAGCCCAGCTGTGCCAAGGAGGTTGTCCCAATGACTCAGGGGCTATAACCCTGACCTACTGTCGCGGCTTCCCAGAAATCTTACCAAATATTCCCCGTGTCCCAGGAGAGGGTAAGAGCACAGGACCGTTGATAATGTGTAGGCTGACCTCATGCGTGCCACATACATGATCTATCTCAACTTGGTACCTGTGTGTAAGCCTCGCTTCGTTTGTCTCTAGCACACATCTCACAGAGGCAGCTAGGTGGGAACAGAAGACAGCAGGAGGTGGAGATAAGACCATCCACCTCTCCCAGAATTTGTTCTAGTAAGGAACCTTTGATATCTCAAATGGGTAGTTTAGTTTCCATTTAAATTTGTTTGGCCTTGTTTTCTAGACATTTGTCTTTCTCTCCTAGGTTAGTCACTAAATAGCCAACGTTTGTCTCTCTGTGGATACTTTTGGTAAAGGCATTTGGTTACTACAAACTTTTTGCTTATGTTTTTTAAAAGAAACAAAATAGGCTGCGCTCCAGCTCTCCCACCTCAACACATTTTTTCCAGTCCTCTCCTTATGCCACCTGCAGCTTTCAGCTGCAGACACCAAATCTGTTTGCTTCTTTTTATGTCTGGTTTCCTCCATCTCTTCAGCATCCCTCAAGTATGCGTCCAAGAACCAGATTATCTCCATTCGTCCTGGTGTTGCATAGTCGTCACATGAAGCGGTGTGCGAGCTGTGGCTGTGTAGTCCTTTCCAGAGCCCTCATTACCCTCCAAGAAGCATTCCCCCATCTTGGAGAAGGGGTTACCCAGACACTTGTTTTCCTTGAAGGAAGTTCATGTTCCCAAAACATCCTGTTCCCTCCGCGTCACAACCCTGCCTGCGCTGCCTGCTCCTCCACACTCCTTTGGTCACTTGTAACTTTTGTTTGCAGCAATTCCCTGTTTGTCATCAGATCACTGATGCAAAGATTTAATAATGCTGGGCTTCAATTCCTGAAAAGCATGATCGGGAGACTCTGATCTTAAATTTCCAGTGGGTGGCCACGAGATGAGGCTTGGCAGCAGGACAGCTGTTGCTTATTTTGAAGCAATATTGACTGGTGTATTCGCAAGATGCCTGTTATCTTAATATCCAGAGCCAGTTCATGACGAACACCTGCTTCTTTGTCATAGAGTTCAGATATCTCTTGTCTACCAGCTAAGAGTGGTACTTCGCTGTAAACTTCTCTTTCATGAAAGAGAAGACGACGTTACTCCTGAGATTCAGATGTTTTTGGTTTTATCATGTCATTCAGAGCATCCACAAGAGTAGCTTCAGAGCAGTGCTTGCACTGCATGGCCTCTCTCCTAGATAATCCTCCTAGAAATCAGTGATTTGTACTCAACTTTGCTCTTACCCGTCATCTGAAACATCTCTCAGGTCTCCAGAAAACCTTGGAGATTATTCTAGAATATTCAAGTTGGTGGTCGCCAAGCCATGGGGGTCTTTGTGGTACAGGAAAGTGATGGGCAGAAACTAATTTGGAGCAGGATGCCATGCAGGATGCTCGGCAGGGTTATCAGCTGATTCGGAGCAATCCAGTGGCCTCCAGGATGCCCAGCTGGGTTATCATGGTCATCCCCAGTGGGTTTTTTCTTTTATGATTTACAGGTTTTGGGTTTGGTGGCGAGCGACGTGGGCAGCAAGGAATGAGGTGGGTAGTGTGAAGCCTTTTGTGTCAGATTAGAAGGTGGTTTGAGAAGGATATTTCGTGACTAATTGGCTGTGACTGCTGGCCCTAAGGAAACTTTCAGCTCCTGGAAAGCTCATAATCCCATTGAGGATCCCATGCACGCTCCCTCCTTGAATTGTTCCCGAGGGAAAGCTGTGACGTTTTCCTCCTACGTCTCACAACTTTGTCCCTATCCAGGCAGCATCCCTCCCATACAGTTCTCACCCAGCCTAGGGTGATTAAGCACTTAAATTGATTAATCAAATTTCTTGTGATGAGAACTACTGTCATTCATTAATCTGAATGGGATTATAAATAAGAGTTGGCAGATAGGGGAGACAAACATGTTGACAGATAGAGCTGCTGCTTTGAATACAAATTACACCGCTGCATCTGGAGGGTTTTAGCTCCTGGCAGCCTCGGGATATGGCTTCCCTAAAGGTAGAATTAGACTGGGATTAAAGTATCCCCATATTAATAAAGAAATATGCATTTATGAACAGGCAGCTACTGCAGGTGGGTGTGTGGGACTGCATACCAATGATCCTACAGCAGGACTGGGCTGTGGATTTTGCTTCGTCTGGAATTCATGAAAGATTTTATGAGGTTAGGTGTAGTCAAAACTCAAGGATAACCCAATTGCAAGTGTGTGGCTAATACCAATTTGAGCAATAAAGTAGCAGACTGGCGTGGGCAGTTCCTATTGAATCGTTTTGCAGTTGACAGCATCGCAAATAACAGAAAATTCGTATCAAATTTTGCGCTTGTAGAGACGCTGTCCAATGTTCACTTTCTGGAGAAACAGCGCCTTGTGCTTTTCATACTGTGACTTAATGCAGGATGTGGTTTAGGCAACTTAGGAAAGATGTTGAAACCCTCACCACGTTGCAGCCGATGGCAAAATTCCCACCAACTGCAGCAGGGCTGGAGTTTCACCGCCGGGGAATTAGGTGGCTCTGCAAGTCGTTTCTCTTGTTGCAGAGCAGCAGGCAGGATTGCTGCAGAGCATGCTGAGATTAAAGCTATTGCTTCTTGTTGAACTGGCCTCATGCATTTCTTTTCATAAATATTTAAAGAGTCCTTATTAAAAGAATTACCAGTATAAAAAATTAAGAGTTTGATAGCTGGCGCATAGCGTGCTGCGGTGTTGTTTTAGTCTGTGGTGGAAGGTCAGGAAGCCAACATGCTTCTTGCCGTCACGGGAAGGCAAATTCCTCCGTGTTGACGCTGCCTGCGCCTGCCCAGCCTCCCCAGAAATGGCGAATGGGTCAGCGGCTGGCTCCGCGGCCAGGCTCCCTCAGACAGGAAAGGCGGGGGCTTACGCAGGACGTAAACAACCTGCAGAAAGGCTTGACCTTGGACTTCAATTTGCTCTTGAGCTGCAGGTAGGAGATCAATGGGTAAGTGCCAGAGGATTCGATAGCCGGTGGACAGCACCTGTAAATGCTCTTACTGAAAACACAGGCTACCAGCATAAAGACCAGGTATAGAAAAGAGAGGTTTGGGCAGGCTGGAAAATGCTGTTACCAACTCGTTTATTATTATAATAATTTAACCCACTGCGTGAACAGCCCCAGTGGATTTGTAATAATATTTCTGCGTAACTTTTCCTTTGTGGCAAGTCTGATGGAAAGAATTCCGTGGTGCCCGGCTGTGCAACGGGCTTTGAACGTCTGCACGAGGCCGTGCGCAGGGCTTTGATTACCGAGCCCCTTCCTGCGAGGAGAGTGGCTGCACACCATTAGCGTCTTAACGGGGAAGGTGGGAAACCCAGCAGGAGTTTCTGCCGAGGTGGAACCGCTGAGTCCCTGTCCTCTTTCCAACGAGGCACCTCTCCCTGTGCCACCTGTGCAGCGAACCTCAGCAACGGCAGCGTGCCAAATTCCCAGACCCGGGTTTTTTGGACTAGGGAAAAAAACCACATACGTGCTAAAAGAGGAAATGTCGTTATCCTTCAGTATCAAACAGGTAACACAGTTCAGCATATCTCTTTTTCATGCATCCACATAATACATAGAGAGTCTAAAGACCAGATCTAAAGGAAGTAGCGCTCACTGGAAAAATCAAGGGAAGATGCTAAAATACCTCACTTTCTAGGGACTGCTCTCCTTCCTGCATGTAAGGAAGACGCAGCAAAGTGTGCCAAAGTGGGAGTCGTTCACAGGGATCTGAGTGAGAAGTCTTCAGGTGAAGAGCCATAGTCTGTGCGGCGGGACTATGGCAAAGAAAGGTCTGAGGATCAGATTGGGAGGGTGGAGGGACATCTGTCAGGCATACAGCATGGGATTGCAGGCATAAAATCTAAATTTTAGAATTTGGGGTACCGAAGATCAGTACTCATATGCGTGGATTTCTGCCAATTAGCCAATGTCATTAGAAGAATCATTTCTAACAGTAAGAAAGTTAAAACCCGCAATCCTTGCAGTGACTTCAGAACTCCACAGAGGGGAAAGAGGGTTTGAAAAAGAACCCATTAAACATTTAAATAATTCATTAAATATTGAACATTTCAAAAATTGCTTTCTAACAAGTCCTGAGGTAAACGGAACAATATTTGGTAACAAAACCTACCAGAAGTGACAAGGTCCTGCAACGAATAGAGCTTGGCTCTAGATTTTGAGGCTGCGGTAACTTCTCCTCCCTTGATTAGCCATCAAATGAGATCCCTGGGCTCAATCCAGAAAACGTTATCTAGGTATAACTGCTGGTGACATCAAGGGCATCAGGAGGGTTTGAAACACGTCAGAAAAAGAGCCAATAGTATTACAACCAAAATTTTTGCACCGGGCTGAATGCCTGAGCGGCGGCCAGTAGCCCGATGCTGCAAAGAGGTACACTGTGATGCTGCAGCTGTGCCAGCTGTAGCCCAAAAATGAAGGGTCAGGTTCTCTGGGATTTTGCAACTGCGTAGAAATTTTAAGATGGTTTTTGAGATCTGGTGTCAGTATGTAGGGACTCCTTGCCCAAACTGGCAAACTATAAGCAATTGCTTAATTTTTGTTGACATTGATAGAAGGCAAACCTTGCCAGCAGTGCAGATCAGTCCAGCACTGAGATCTGAGCACCATTTTTGTGCTTTGCTGAATCAAAGTTACTATCTATAAACGTTGGAGGAAAATCCAAATGTGCCTAATGTCTGTGTTTCACTAAGGTCAGGAGTGTGAAAACATGCTTAGCAGTGTTTTAGTTGAAGATTTGCTGCAGTAATGGGAAATTTTGGATGCCTCCCTATGTTATGACACTTTACCCTTTTTAGATCAAAATAAGACCTCTGGGTAGTGCCCGCCTGTCCCCTCCCGCTGGGTGATTCCTCGGCGCTGCAGGGTTCAGCCACGGTTACACCTCCCTGTTTTAAAAAGCTGAACTGGGGCCGATCTGTGCGGAGAAACGTTGGGGTCAGTTTCTTGTCGCGTCCCCGTCAACTTCATGTCACTGTGCATCACTTTGCCCTGTAAGAGTTGTCAAAAACCTGCTTCTCCGCTCGGTTGGCCAAACCTGTATCGTTGCTCCCCCCGCCCCAGCCACATCTCACTTCCGGGGGAGGAAAACTAAGACTGATGGCATTAGATTCCCCGTGCGTGGTGTTGGCATCAAGTCAGGGGGTTTTATAGTAGCACATTGGCTTTTCTCACTGAATTTTGATTAATGGAGCAGGCGGGAGCCACTGCTGTCTCCCAGCTCCTGCGGCTGACAGGGGTGAGCCTAATCTGATGTTTAAATGGATTTGGAACGTGTCCGTGGCTTTAGCATCCCTGTCCTGAAGGAAGGACCATCTGCTACAAGATAACCCGATCTTGGAGGGCGCTTACTTCAGGTCTGTTTGAAAAGAGAGGTGACACATAAAATTTGAGGGTTTTCCCCAGTGCTTGCTAATTTTGTGGCTGAGAGGCAGCTCACGTTAGAGACTCACGGTTTTCAGTTGCCTTGCTTTTCCAACTGTGCTCTGCCCTGTTGGAGAAGATCAGCAGAGAATTTTGTGGGTACTTGTTACAGACGCAGATGGAAAATCACTCCTACATGTAAAACAAATGTATTACTACAAACAGCTAACAAATTTGTCTGGTCATTATTTGTATGAAATCCAGAGAAATCAGTTTCAGGAAGATTGGATAGTGTCTCTGCTGGGATATGAAAAAGTTGGTGAAAAGAATTCGATAACAGTGGTATCTATATGAACAGATGATGGAAATGTCTGTGATAGGGATGGCACAGTGGGTTTTATTGTTGCATTTTGACTGGTATCTCCGAAACACAGGTAGGTTACTGTATTGAAGGATGCAGAGATGAGAACTTACAAGCTGCTTTTCCATTTTCCCTTCTATGTCTGAGAAATCTGTACCAGATGCAGCCTGCATGCTATTGCACGGCTGCAGTTCCTGCGTTGTACCCTTCCTGGTGCGGTGCGTGGCTGCCCAGGTAACGGGCAGGCTGAGGGTAAGAGCAGAGCTTGATTGGGCTCAGATAGAGCCGCTAATTTAGGAGACCTGTACCCTATCATCAGGATGATGAGAAGAATGAAGCTAATGCCTCATTTGGCTTTCCCGGGAGTTTTGATCCACGGTAGCAGTGCTGCCGCTGCAAGCAGTATGCTATTCCCTGATGGAAATTGGTGGAGGAGCTCTGAAATCGTCGGTGTAATTACAGAAGGAGATACCACACAGTACGGTGGTGTAACGGGGATGTGATTAGCTGCTCGACTTGAGTGCACGCTGCTCAACGCCACCACAAGAGCTAAGAGCTGCAGCGGAGGCTTTCCATCCTCCTGTGCTACCGGTGTCACAGGCCATTGAAGCAGTTGTTGTCCCTGTCCCTGGTTTGTTGAACATCGGGATTATGTTCCTGCCGGGGGTTTTGACGTCCTGCTGTGGGCCATGGGAAATGTTACGCTCAATTTTAGGGCAATTGGCACCAGAACCAGCTTCCAGAGATGTGCCTGCCTTTGCTCATCGTGCCATCGCAGAGCAGAGGACTAAGCAGAAGCTGGCACGTGTTGGGGCACGCGTCCAGGCAGCTTTTGGGGCCTGAGGCTTCCCTCGCGTTGGACTCCTTGGGGTATTTAGTGGCCATTTCTACATGGGCTTCTAGCTCCTACCACGCCTCAGGTGGCTGCAGGCAGCAGCCTTTTCTTTTGCAGGTGCGTTTGCTTGATTCAGGAGCCTTTTCATAAGGAATTTCACATCCCCTACTTCGATGATTTCATGATATTTTTTCGTCTTTCTTTTCTTTTTAAACCATGTTTTGGATTTCACTTGTCTGGTAGTCAGATTCCATTATTTGGGGCATTTTTTACTGCTGTTGCCATGTTCGTTTGAAAAGACTATTTGTTTAGGGATTTCAGTGCAAATCCCGAGCTGTTAGGGTTCGCACAGGAAACGTGTGCCCTTTCCCGACAAGTTCATTCCTCCCTCTCTTCTTTCCTCTCCAAAAGAAACAAGGAGGATCTGAAAAACTGGCTGGCAGGAGAGGGACGCCGACACAGCTGCCCCTTGGGAGGAAGGGGACATAACTGATGCCCAGCACTCAGGGGTTTGCTGTTCAGGAAAGGCACCATGGCAGGAGCCTGTGGTGCCGAGCAAGGGGCCTGGTCCATTCCTGCCTCCCCGTAAGCCCGCGGGCAGAGGTCACGGTCCTTTTTCCAAAATAACCTGTGCGGATCCTGCTTGTGATGTCTGCAGGCTGCTGGGGTATTGGAACTTGAAGCCTTACACCATAAAATTACTCGAGTATATTTTAATAATTTAGAGCCACAGGTCTTACGTGGTTTGTTCTCTAAAGATTGATTTAGCTTCTTATTAGGGGAATTGGGCATTCAGTGTGAAAATCTGAACAAACTCTAGGCGGTTTTTATTTTTTTTTAAATATCCACTGGTGTAACTCACCGGGGAGAATAATTTCAAAGCCTGTCCAAGCCTATCTTGAATTTGTTATTCTCTTGCTTTCTTATTTTCATTCCCAAGGTGTTCTTGTTAAGGAAGAACACCTCAGCATTATTGTATTATTTTTAAATAAGCCACAATCACTTTAAGGAGCTCGGGATAAAAAAAACCACTAATACTTTGATCCCCCCTCCCCCCCCCTCCAGTTTTCAGAAGTTTGATAATGCAAAGTGTGGACTACATATAAATGGAGGGGTAGGCAGTTGTAATTGCACAACTCTCCCCCTCTGTCCAGAGAAGGCCCATTTCTCTTTAATTATCCGTCGATTTTAAAAAGGTGCAAGATGAAGTGGAGCTGGCAGGGTCTGGCTCTCCGGGAGCAGCATGGTTTATAAGCAAAGAAGATGCTTACAAGAGCGAACTTGTGGAGGCAGGTATGGATTTCGCATTCAAGGGGATCCGCGTGGGTCGTTGCTCCCAGCTGGTTTGTCAGTGCAGAGAGGGATCCCCCACCACTGCAGGACTTCAGGACAAAGTCTGTGCTCTGTGCACCCTCCGGCTCTGTAAGCCGTGTAATTTGCAAGGACAAGCACACCCCTCCCCGAAAGGCGAATGTGGCGTGTGTTGCGGGAGCCAATGCTGCAGTGCTGGACCGTGCTGCCCCGCCGCGGCAGCGGGGACAGGAGCGATCCCTGCGGGCCAGTGTCTGTGTCCCTCAGCCAGTGCCGCCCAGGGCTTCTCCAGGGGACAGGCTAGTGCCGGCTCCCACGCCGCATGGCTCCCGTGGGAGGTGGCAGCCGCTCACGTCTCGGCCTCTGTTCTCAAAACAGAAATCGATAAGCTGCTGAAGTGGCGTTTCTCCTCAGATGGTTCAGAAATGCCATTTCTTTTCTCCTGGAGATTTTGTAAACTTAAAAGAGTCATGAAAAAAAAAGTTCTCCCCTGTCCAGCCCATTAATTCAGCCTGCTCAGGACAAAATTAACCTTGGCAAGCCTTCCAGAGGAGAGAGTCATTCTAACCTTAAAAATCTGCTGATTAAAGCTGGTTTCAGGAATTCGATTTCACTTAATGCGTTGGCTGAGCGCCCAGCCCGGCATTAACATAGCCACAGACACACAGGCCTGCACATTTTCTACCTCCCCGATAGAGAAAAAAACAAAAAAATAAAAAAAAAAGAAAACCCAGCTAATGAAACCCCTTTTGCCTGTTTTAAGCAAGAATTCATTTTAAAGACTCCTTTAGCTAAAGGCATTAAGTGTGCCCTGGTTACCTGTCTCCTAAGGCCAGCCGAGGAGGTAATTCCGTTCTCCTGATTAGTTGCAGCGTCATGTGTCGAGCTGTCCTCTGCCGACCGGGTGCTTGGTGGCCCTGACCTGGTGCGAGGCAGAGGGGTTCATCGCTGCCCCGTGTTGGAGACAGGGGGTCTGAGCGGAGCCGAGCATGTGAAAATCGCCTCTATGCACCCTCTCCCTGTAAACCCACATGTACCGTGCTGTCAAACTTTAGATTTTACGTCATCTAACAGCGCTTAACTCATTAACCTTGAAAATCTTCCAAAACAATGAAGCTCAGATTTCTAAGGTTTCTATTTATATCTTAAACGTTTTTATGCCTTTTTATCTGAGAATTAATGTAGTTTTTATTGCTGCCATCACTCCTTTTGTCTTCAATCCAAAAGCTGGGTTTCCAGCGTGTGTTTCTCCCACTGCAGTGCATTTCTCCGCAACCATGTTATGTCTTGGTGCCAGCACACGGTGCCTGTGAAGAAGAGTTCCCCACTGTCTCTCCGAGGCCGGGGGGCTTGCTTACGCATGGGTCTCCTTCATCCCAGCCACCCAAGTTAGAACACCCAACCCCAAAACATCAATCCAGAACTAGATTCCCATGTCGTGCCATGTGGGGAAAAAAAAGAAAAGATAAAATTAAAAAAAAAATCACTTCTGTATTCTGGATGCTTTGTAAATTCTGTGAACTGTTAGGGTTTTCTTAATGGTTTGCTGAAATATTGAAAACCAGTTTCACGGAGGTGGGATGCTTTTATGTAATTCATTATTGACACCTCTAGAATTACATGCGAGACAGATCTAGAGATAGAGAGCAACTTTTCTACCTACTAAAGGCAGCGAGCTACAAGGAGCTCAGCATTGGTGCTTGTCATTATTTTTTGTTTTAATCATGGTAAAGTTTCGATTGACTTCACAGCAAATCGGGGTTGTGAATCAAGTGGGGTTGTGCTGATATATATTGGTATATATTGATGTGCATCGCATGAGGTGCTATGGGTGTTGCGCTGTTGCGAAGGCTCTTCCAGCGGTATGCTCCAGACCAGCTTTCCCGTCCTCGCTGGGAAGCTGGTTGGACCAGGAGACGCTGCACCTACCAAGCCGCATTCTGAAGCCAGGGGACCAGCTCTGAGTCAGCAGAACCAAACATTAAAGACATTTTAATGCAGCCCCTGGTGCCGTGCAGCCAGGAGTCGCTGTCAGGGATTATCTTAAACAAACGGCGTCTGCTTTTCCCCAGGCTGAGTGGTGGGATTTAAATGTTAAGCTTTTCTTTGGATTATTTTCTGCAGGGTTTTTTTCCCATCTATTTTTCCTCCCTGCTTTTTTTTGTGTGTGTGGAATGTACCCTTGACACATTTAAAAACGTTATTAATCTTTGTCATTTGTATTTTAAAAATAACTCGGTGATAGCAGCTAGCAGTCCTTAAAGCCTTTTTGATTCAGGCCGACCTTGCGAGCGGTGATCTTGGGGAGGAGACGCTGCCGCCAGCCTCCCCGTGTGCTTGCCGATAAGTGTTGTGCATTTAACGACACACCTCCACGCTCACCCTGTTACAGGGCACGCTAACTATGTCAGGGCTGGCAAGCTTGCTGCTTGCAGAGTGTTTTCATAGGTTGTGAGGTGCCTTCCAGACAGAAGGATTATAAATGAAGATTCACCAGCCCCTTTGTGTTCATGCGAACAGCCAGTGTCCTGCGCTGGGGGCATGGCATGGACGGAGCTATGTCCCGGCACGGGCTGGTGCGCTGGGCAGGATAACGGCGTCACCGGGGCACTGAGCGCAGGTCACCCCCACCAGCACCGGTAAAGCCTTGATGCCACGCGTCAACCTTCACATCACTATTGATGCCGTGGCATCCATATCTGCAGAAACAGGTATTCGAGATGACTGGGATGGTCATTTAGTGATAATTTTTTTCCAGTACCCATCTGTTTAGGTCCCACTTAACACAGTTTAAAGTCTTGCTGAAGTCTGGCCAGAGCTGGGGCAGTCCCGTCCTGCAGCCACTGCTGCCAGGAGGATGCTCGGTGACGATTCCCACACCCTGGACCGTTGAGGACCCCCTGGTAGGGTGCAGACAGGACTGTGAGCAAGTGAAGAGCGCATTAATGGTGAGAGTCGTCGTAATCGATGCAGTCGCTGGAGTAAAAAAAAAAGAAATTCCCCTTAAAAATCCCCTGCAGTTGGATTTACTTATTTTTTCCTTCTGTAATGGCAGAATACTGGTGTGCCTAAAATACGTGCGGGCCGTGATCTTCCAGGGGAAATATCTGAAGAAGGCTGTGAGCAGATTGCTGGGCTGTTGCAGTCTCGCATTTAAGGAAAACTAATCACCTTTGGTATGGGAGAACATATCATTACACGCACACCCATCCCCCATGTGCGCTATATTAAAAGCCAGTGGAGTCAGAAAATAATATTGCTTTCTTAATAATAAGCAAATCTTGTGGACAGGAATTGTACCGGGATCTTTTAAATTAAAAACAGTTTGTGTGTTTGGTTTGCACTGGGCTTAGCTTCCAACCGACAGCGGTGTTGGAAAGTTTTAACGTACTGGAAATTTGATTTTTTCCTGCAGAAAGAATTCCTTAGCCTTACTGATTTCGGTTAAACAGAGAAGCAGAGTTCGTTTAAAAAAAAGAAGAAGGAAAAAAAAGCAACTGTATTTTGGCATTTTGCTGGATAACATACCTGACAGCAATTTTTTCAGTTTACAAACCCTAAATTTTCAGTTTCCATAGCCAGGTGATAAACTATGGAAAAGATATGTTTGTGTTGTGTTTTTTAAAAAATAAAAATATGTTGAAGCAAAGATTAAAATACAGCTAACCAAACCCACGTCTGTGTTGTGTGTCAGGATGCAGAGCACCGTGGGGAGACTCTGTTTGCTCTGGCAGCACCTGGGTGGCTGAGCTGCGGGTGAAAGCAGCGTGCTGGTGCAGCAGGGGCTGTTAGGAGAGTGATTCCGTAACCTGTAACAATGTTTAAAAAAAAATTTTGGGGTGCTGTAATCTGGTGGTGTGTGTTACCAGCCGTGGACCGACTTCAGAAATGACATCCTCCGGTAGCAGATAACACGCTACAGGTCCCATCCCTGGCGCTGCCTCCGCAGGTGATGGTTTCTTTCATTAACTCGACTCTGCTTTCTCTCTTTTTCTGTCCCTAGTGCTTGTACGGCTGCTACGTCCATTCCTCCATCATCCCCACGTTTCACAGAAGGTGCTACTGGCTTCTGCAGGTAGGATGACGACAAATTCCTTTCTGCTGGGGGTAATCCGGTCGAGCCCGTAGGGCTGTGTTTGGCTGCTGCCAGGGAGGTTGGCAGTCCCGTGTTTCATTGATTCGGAGGATTTGTTTGTCTGAAGGTGATGGGGATTTTCTTAGTTGTATGTCTCTGTTCAGAGGTATGATATATTTTCTCTGGGTAAGTTTCTAGCAAATATAGAGCTGATGCCAGCTCAAATGTTCCCTAAACAGAGAGTCAGCCAAAGTGAGACTTTTTTAAGGTTTTCAGTTGTCTTTTCCCATTCTGAAGTGAGGCAGGTACAGGAGCTCAGGAAGCCAACTGCTGTACTGGCACGCTATGGCAAGGGAGAGAAATCATCCCTGTGGCTGTGTTTGAATTTGGGGTGAACCTTGTGGCTAGCCTTGCGGTGGATCTGCTTTCCTTCAGTGGGGAGTTTAGTCTCAAGGGAGTTTTTTGGGGTCACTCAATGAATTTTCTTCTGGCTGTTGTGGATACAGTGAAGCCCCTGGAGGAGCCATGCAGAGTTTTCCTCTTATTTCTGCAGGGTTTGGGTAGTGGCCTGATCCCCCCCAGGCCTCCTTGGGCTGCGGTGGGTGTGCTTGGGTTCACATGTGGGAGTTTGCCCGAGGTGGGCGTTCGCTGGACCGATAACCCTACGTTTGCGGAGCTATTTATATTATTCACTGGTTACTGTTGCTTACAAAGTGGAAGCAATTTGTTTTCTTTTGTTAGAAAACAGCATTTGACACATATTGTAATAATATTATTGTTTTAAAGATTAAACCCCTGCAGTCCTGCAAACAAACAGGTCTGAGGAAAGTGACATCTGTTTCAAGAAGCAAATGGAAAATAATCCTTTTTTCCCCCCGGTTTTGCAATTGCACTTCCATATTAAAAAAGAAGATGCTTCTGCTGTCACTGCTGCATGAAACACGCCCCATGACCCACAGAGGACGGTGCCCGCACCGTGGACATAATCAAAGGGAATGTGCACAAAATGTCACTGTCCTCTGTGATGTTTATGTGCATCTCAGCTCTGTTTGCATCCTCTGCATATAAATGCCATGTATAGAGGGGAAAACGCTTCGCTGCAGCGGTGGGAGCAGTATTTCACCTCCACGGAGGAAACCTGTGACTCCACTGAAAACGCAGCACGACCACGTCAATCCTGCAGACGTTTAGCACTTTTCCCTGCAGCCTCTCGAGGTCCTGACCTGCATCCGTGGTTGGATGCGAGCAGCAAGAAGAGGGGGAGTGGGGTGTAGGTACAGCTAAAGAAGCCATTAAATGTTCATGGCTCAGTGTGCCGAACTGAGCAAAACCTCTAAACTTACAGTCCAGTTTGCCTGGGGTGGCAGACAGCTGCTCACGTTGTTGTTCAGCATCTGTCTCTGCCAGTGCCTGTGACGGGTGGTGTGACATGAGAATTCGAAGGAAACTCTGAATTCCCGCCAAATAACTGCTGGCATGGCAGGGCAGTGCTTCCCCAGTCAGCATCTGTCCCGGGTGTCCCTGTGAAGGCAGAGAGGACCACGGCAGGTGGAATAGCAGGTCACTTGGTTCATCTGCTCTTGCCTACTCAGGAACAGGAGTTTGGGCTGGGGCTTGGTGGAAGCATTCTCCACCCACCATCCCGGGAGCTCGGGGAGGTACCAGTACTGCACAGGGTTGAAAGGTGCCGCAGGTCTCCCCGTCGTCACCGGTCTGCAGCAGCCCTCAGCCTGGGCGCAGTCACCACAGGTGCTGGGAGTTTTCCAGCATCCCTGAAGGGTAGCTCGGCTCATGAAATGTTTTCACATAGACTGAAAATGTTAAGGAAGGCCCCTGTTTCTGAAGAAATTCAGGGCAGACAGCAGAGTCCTTCCTATTAGATCCCAAGAGGAACAGATGACGCAAAATCAAACTGCAGAGCTCCAGCTTAAAATTGGGCTGTGACCTTTAGGGAGGTTTGCTCCCAAACGGCAAAGCTTTTTCTGTTACATTTGAAAGAGTATTTTCTAGCTTTGTCCATCTTTCCATCAGGAAATTTCCCATTATCGACCCGTTATCCAGCAGCCTGAGCGACACTTGCATAGCCTGAGTGCTCCCTGACCATGGGCAGTCCCCAGATCCTGCTCCATTGCGGGCTGGCCAGCCTTGTGCTTGTTCCCCCAGACGTCCTCCCCTCATAGGCCACCCCTCTTAACTTTAATTGCAAGTTTTGTATTTCTTTTTATTCTTGTTGCGTGCTATCTCAAAGTATTGCTGGGCTTGGCTGTTGTGGCAGTTAGCAAGCTGATATCTAATGAATTGCGTTGCAGCACCATAGGATCTTCTTACCTGCACTCTGAGGTCTGGCTCATTCACATTCGGAGGGTGTGTCTCGACATTTAGGCCGTCTTCTTTGCTCTGATAGTTGGTTTGGATTGAGATGAGTGGATGGGAAGTACATTTCTCACGAGCCTATTTATAAAATGTGATGCAGGACATCTCGTTGTGAGTGTAGTATACCCGTATTCAGAAACAAGGACGCGTTGTGCCTTTGCTGTGGGAGGAATAGGGGTCTGTGATTCATGACACCATCTCCCAGGCATAAATGGGCATCCTTCGATCATGCGCTAAAGGTTATGCAGCTGGAGAGAAGAGAGCTGGCCAAGGACCGATGATGCTTTTCTGACATCTGCACAATGTTTCTGTTCAGCTCCACAGTGAATTTGGGGCTAGTGAGACCAGGAGAGAGGGAGAAGGTATTTTGTGCATCTGCTTCGCAGTCTTCCACTTCAACACCACCTGATAAATGACTTTCATATTCCAAAATGGATACAGACCGGGCAATGTTTAGCATTAACCTCCAGCAAAAGGTTTGGCTTTTTAGTTCACAGAACCAAATGGGTGATTTTTGCCTTTTTTTAGAGAGTCATGTAGTACCTTTCTGGGATATGGAGCTCTCTGCCTGCGAGTCTCTGGTCAATAGGAAGTAAATACAATTAGTCTACGATGCTGCCTGTGTTTTATGGGATGATCTTCCTCCAAATCCTATTGTGAGGTTAGATATTGATTAAAAATGCCCATGCAATTGTTCTTGATCTTTTCTGACTAGCGTTTTCAGCGTACGGGCCAAGACTCAAACAAGCCACAGAGACTAGCAGTCTCTCTTGTGCATTTATGCTGTGCTATAGCCATTAATTATATGGTGGTACCCGATTTCTTACTTAAACAACTTTGCGTTGTCATTTATGATTGACAGAACGTGCCTTCTCCCTGCAGACTGGTCAAAGGGATAAGAAATGAAAACCAGTCAGCTTGAACTGTCAGCAGGCAAAACGCAGTTTTCTGAGTCCCTGCTACAAGAAGTTATCCTGCCATACAAGGCACCACAGCTGAGGTCTCCTCCTCTCTATTCTGAAGGGGTTTACATTTTTGAGACATTTCAAGCTTGCTTCATAATGGATTTTAAATGCTGCCTTACCACAAACACCTTTAATATTTTTTTAATAGATGTTGTAATTGCCAAGCAAGCATTGTAGTGTCTCTGTAGGAGATCGTCCAGCCCTGGGCGCTGGCAGCCTCTCACATGGACCGCTTGGGGCTGAGTGAAGGGGTCATGACCCAAGGTGGTGGTGGTGTTTTCCTACATTGGGTTCTCATATCTTTCTTTCAGTTTTCTGATTTCTAGAAATATGAGATCATGCTCTGAGCAACCGGCAGAGGTGATGTGGATGGCCTCTTCAAGGGGCACTGGGGAGGACTCTTCAGCAGCACCTTACAACAAGGCTGCTGCAAAGCCTTTGCGTAACGTGCTGCATCTTTAACGAGTTGCACACACTTTTGGAACACTTTCCCATTTCCAAACATTTCACTTGGCCCTCCATGTTTCCATTCCCAAGGAAATTATCCAGATTGTTAAAAAGAAACCGTTTTTGTCTTTGCATTCTGCCCAAAATCACGCGCTACCTTGTCTTTCCGATGTTTATTCTGGCTCTGAGTGAGGGCAATGCCTTAAAAGCACTTTTTTTTTTTTTCATTACCTGTTAGCTTCCTAAAAGAAGCAGTGCCCTAGCTGCTTGCAATTAGTCAAGTGCAGAACAGCGCTGCTGAAGCCTTTTTTTAGGTATGAGTGATGGCAGGTCCTCAGACTCCTGGAAAGGCTTCAGCGCACAGACACTGCCACTGGGTTTGTTGGCTTGTCTGCCAGTAGGACGTGTGTACGAACACCCGCACTGTGCATGTTTAGACCTTCAAAATGGCACCAGATTTTCTGTCAATGGAAAAAGAAGAAGAAAAAAACCTGTTTGTACTTGTAATGACTAATGCAGGGAAAACGTGGATTCTCAGATATAGACAATTTTCAAACATTGGCACAGCTGAGTAGCAAAATGCAGCGTTCCCTTCTGTGGATTGGTAACTGGCACCCCAGGAATTTAAAATTAATCTAGCTGCCAGGCTCCCAGGGCTGGCTGCTGTTTGCAAAGGTTATTGGAGGCGGGCTTCATCTTTACACATTAATACCGATCTGTCTCTTGCTCTCTTCCACACTTGTGCCATGCAGCTGGAGACTAGTTTGTTGGACAGTCGTCGTTTTCCATCCTGCCTTTAGCAGATTCTGATATCTTTTTTAGTGCTGGTGTTAAGGTGCTGTGGTTATGGGAAGTAATACATTAAAAAAAAGTGTTGCCCTTTTTCTTAATTAAGAAGTACATGAGCTGTCCTATAGGATCATGCTAAAAACTTTTTGTGAATTTAGACAGTCACTAAATATTAGTTCTTCATGACATGGGACAGAACTTCTCATATTGCCATATTTTCTGTAATTTTTTGCCTAAATATGAGAAAAATGTGCATTTTAGGCACTCAGGTTTCATTAATTTTATTATTTGTTTGGTTTTTTGAATGACTCCCCACTTGCTGCAGTAATTTAATAACAGCAACAGTCACAGCAAGGCGAGATCAGGAATCCTCGACAGAGTGCTGCCGACATGATAGGACATCCTCCTGTTCAGCTATAGAAAAATTGGAATAAAAATGAATCATGATCGTATATTCAAATAAACCCATGCATTTGTTCAAAGAATGTTCATTAGCTTATTCTTTTGCCAATAGCATTTGCACAGGTGAGATTTTCTTGATGCTTGTGGAAATGGGAGGCGCGGGGAATACTGATACGAGTGGATAGGGATGTTCAGCCTGTTGGTGTTTACCTATTCACCTTGGCCAATCAAACAAATTAAGGCTAACAAACGTTCGAGAGCAATATGTAGACAGATAGCTGTTTCACATGGTATGCGCATTAACTGCTCACTGAATAATTCAAAATTGATGAAAAAGTGTGTAAGTGGCACTGTTCTTGCAGGTGAGTCAGAGAAGCAGAGCGGGATGGAGGCTGAGCTGCACCGCGCACAGGGAGACGCCAGAGCCCCTCAGAGCCCTGTTGTAAATTGGGCTTTTGCAGTAATTGCTGAAATGTGATAATCCAGTCCTCTAGGAACTGGGGGGGAAAATTGCATTGCATCTTTATTCCTTGCACACTCGTGGGGTGTTCTCAGCAGCCACAGGAGTCACAGGGATGCTTTACTGCGGGGTAGAAAACGGCAGTGGAAAGTCAGGGGACATCAACAGTCATACCAATGGTGATGTCCAGGCAAGACATGTGTCCTGGAAAGAGCAAGTGGGAGATGCTGAAAGTGACAGTGTAGCTGGGCAATATTCTGTTAGCGGTCTTTAATTATCCTTCATGCAGTTCTGCATGCACCAGCTGTACCTTGCAGAGTGTCTATAAGCACTGATTTAATGTCAGAGACATGCAATATTTTCTCTTTAAACTGTTTTTTCCTGGATTCTTCCTTCCGATACACTTTGATATTCAGCTGTTTATGACTATTGCACTGATGCTTGATGTTCGCTGAGTGTTCCTTTCCCAAAATGCGGCTCGTCTGAAAGCTGTGGGCAGAAAGTATCAAGGCCTGAAAATCAGTTAAAACATTTTATGTGACATCTGCAGCTGTCCTGCGGAAATTTGGCGTTCATTCTGTATTTCTTTGCCTCAAATCTTCCATTATGTCCTAAGCGAGAGGAAAACCTTCCCTTTTTTTTTATGGTGTCCCAACAGAGCAGCATTTCCCTGTCTAATTGCTTGTGCTGCGCTGCATCAGCAGCATCTTCCACGTCCCTGGCTGGAGGACCAACAGACAGCTTGAGGATTTTGGTCTTTTTCAACATAAATTGGAAGCATTACAATGTCATAAAAATTCCTGAGACTTTTGCTTAGTAATGGGTTTTTATTTTTCATTTGGGTAAAATAGAAATGACTGAGCAATAAAGCATTGAAGATCATGCGCTGTGTGCGGGCACTTTAGATTGGTCCCATATTGTTGGGGAGCAAGGTGTAAGTTAGGCTCTTGGCATAATGAGCCTTTGCATTTTTTTCTAACAGGAATATAAACTGTTTCCACTATGCTAGCACATCTTCCCAAAGTGAGTTTTAGCCTATATGATGGAATTAAGCATGTATTGAAGTATAGCAGAGTATGGCACGGGGTACCTAACCAGCACTAGCGTGGTTCAGCATCTTGCACACACAGTTGTGACGACCTGCAGCATCATGGTGCAGATGGGCTGGGTGACCTTGGGACAGTGACTGAACAGTTGGAGGTCCAGGATCACGTCAGAGTGACGGTAGCAATGGCACTCATGACCTGTGGTGGAGGCACTTGGGGACCTATTGCCTTCAGCGTTATTTACTTTTGCAATGGCTTCATGCATGGTCTCTCCCCCTTGTAGAGGCAGTTACTCAGTGCTTGCCATAAAGCTAAGAAAATCCAGAAGAGAATATAGACGTAAGGTGGTATAAAGTGCTATTTATTGTTGTTATATGGTCAGAGGCTATGGGTATCCGAGGGTTAACTTCTGCTGAAAAATGCAGAGCTCATTGCAGGCAGAGCCCCAGCTGAGATGGACCACAAAACCGAATGGACAGAGAAACTCCTATGTTCCTAAAATGTGGCCACAAATGAGGTCAAAAGGAAGAAAAAGTCCTGCCTTTCTCATGGTCAAAATGCCATAATTTCTAAAGGCTCAGGTGTTTCCTGACTGCTGTAACACTCTTCAGTGCCCTCCTCCAACCCGAGCTTTGGCTTCTCCGTTTGTGGTGGTGTGATGGGGAGAAGCTAACGCGAACCCTGCTTTTTCTTAGGCAGACACATCCAGACAGGCACAACCCATCCCTTTGCATCCCCTCGCAGTCTCCCAAGTCTCTTCCTGACGGTTGTTTTTCAGTTCACGTCTCTGAAGACGCACGAGCTGTGTTTGTCAGCCTTTAGAGACCCCACTCTCCGTGAAGCCCCTGCCTTTGCTCCTCTCATGCTTTCAGCCCCATTTCAAGGGCTAAACCCTGTTTGGTTTTGTTGTTCTTCGCGGAGTTTTCCATTGCCTCTCCTGCAGATGTGCAGCTTGGCCAAGGTGCCAGCCATCCCCTTGCCCTGGAGGACGTCTTCTTCAATGGGAGCAGGCACACCTTGGTGCCTCTTCAGCACAGGTGTCCTTTGGAAAGGATTACTTCTGCAGGACCAGACGAGGACCTCCCACCAACAGGTTGGTATTTACAGAACAGACCTTTTAAGCAGGCATGCTTTAATTGTCTCAGATTCCTATTTTTAGTGCAAAATGTGCACGTGGAGCTATGCTGTGAGAGAAGACAGTAAGCGTGGTGGCAGCACTCGGCACTGCCAGGAGAGCAGCATTGTCCTTTGCATCAATTCAGCTCTGAGCTGCAACAGAAGAAGTGCTTTCAATACCCCCTCTGGACAGGGGTCGATAGGGTACAGCAGTCAGTCCCCTTGCATCTTTGCTGTGCTTCACAATGCTTCCATATGCAAAAGCATGTTTGGAGAATGAAAAAGTTGTGGATACCCTTTTCAGGCTTCCTTAATATTCCTTTGACGTGATCTCTCCGAAAGACCTCTCTCTCCTTTCTCTCCTTTCATCTTCTCGCCAGCTCTTTTTGAAGGCACAGTGCTCCTTGCCATGTCTCTGCTGCTTTGTGATCACAGGAACAGCCGTGTCTCAAGACTTCCCATCACGTTATTCAGGGATCATTAAAGATCTGAAATACTCCTGGAATCTGTGGAGCTGTGCAAAAGGTATTGCTCAGTCCAACTGAAATTCCAAGGGTTTTGTTAACTCTTTTGTAATAATTTTCTGTTTTCATTGTTTTGATTTTTTTTCTTTTTTTTTTTTTGGTCACATTTCTAACAAATATTTATTGCTGAAAATGAATTTCAGAGAAACCAAGTAAGAGAGGTATTAGCTGTGCCTCCTCGCAAGCACTTTAACCCTTTTCATTCATTTTGGTTAGAGGACAGAACCTACTGGGTGCGTGCCCAGCTGCCAATCTCAACAAGCCTTGGTCTACGCTGGGATCGCCCTCGGCAAAGCTCTGTTTAACAGTGGGATGAATAGTTAAATAGGTTTGAAGGAGCCTTTTTGTGGCTCTGAACATTTCATAAAACTCAAGTTCCAGTTAGCACGAATGCCCCAAAACTTCATTTTAACTATCATTAGATAGCTTTAATGATAACAATTCATATCATGCTCTGCTGTACTCCAGTGTTTTAGCGAAATAAAGATGAAGCAAAAGCCACGACTCTGCATGCTGCGTTGCTGAAAGACCTCTCTCCTCTCGCCTTCAGCATCAGAAACCTGAGAGGAACCGTTTCTCTTTGAGAGGAGCCAGCTGCTGCAAGTCTGCTCTTCGTCATCTCCCTCCTGATCACTCCTGCGTCTCCCTGGGGCATCCAGGGCCGCTGTCGCTGCCAGCTCTCGTGATGGACACTGAAAGCCCCCCCCGCCCCCAGCCACTCTCTTCTCCCTGACACTTGCACCCGCTCGCTGCCTTTGAAACGTCTCCTGTGTTTTGCAGCTGAGCAGCGGGAGCTTCTGCACCCTGTGAATCGTGCCGGCTGAAGATGGAAATGCTTGCAGCTCATCTCTTGGACTGGTGCTTGGGCAGCGTGGTTGCTGTCTCTGGCTCATAGCTAGCTGATGTGCGGCTCGTCTTGATCAAGATGCTTGCCTGAAGGTGCTTGGTTGGTTTTGCCGAATTTCTGGCAGGCAGAGCACCCCCCCCAGCAGCGCGTGGTCAGCCTGGGCAGCCCAGGGAAAGTACGGGTGCAGCAGCACTGAGCCCTGCCCAGGGCTGCTGAGATAGCCGGGGGCGGGGAGCAGCCCCAGTGACAGCCCTTCCATACCCGTAGTGGTTCACCTGGGGGTGATCCTGTTGAATAATATTCTGTTTTCCACTTCTCATCCCCTGACTTGCTTTCAGAGCAGCTGCATCCATTGAAACCCACCTTCAGTCTTACAGTCTTTTTTTAATACAGACACACACACGACCTATCAAGTTGAAGGCTATTTTTGCTACATTTTTCCTCCTTCAAGTTTTCCTTACTAATGTTAGCTTCTTCCAGAGTCTTCACCTTCACTAAAATTAAATTCCATCTGGCAGAGCTCATCACAAGCTGTCTTCCTCCCAGCCGTCTCCTTCTTCTTCCTAAGAACGAAGCCGTCCTGTGCACTGTGCTCCAAAATCACCCTGTTTAGTTTCACAGAAAGCACATCCCATTTGTTACTAGGGGAAGGACAAAACACTGGAGGGAACAGCATCTACAAGAGCCCTCTTTTTCGGGAGAGCCAGTAGCATGTCTGTATTTTACATCCATCCTCGCACGCAAGACCACAAAAATAAATCAGGATGTTGCTTTCCTGAAAAACGTTTTTCGTGACAAAAATCTGTAGTAGATAAAATTGAGCTTGCGACTCAGTCTGGGCCATACCCTTTTATCAGTCTGGATACCTTCAAAGCAAAGATGTGTTTTGACACCTGCAGGATGAGTAAAATGGGACTGCGGAGAAAGGCAGCAATAACCCTCTGCTGGTGTTCCGGCAAAGGGGAGGCGGAGAGGATTACAAATTAACTGGTATCTCGGAGGCTGGAAACATTTTAGCAGGAGTGCTTTATCTTTTATAATGTTTTTATAAATTATTTATTAACACACTTGCTGCATTTTCCTGAGAAATTGGATAGAAAAGCAAAATGTATAGCCAGCAGATCGTATTCCAGAAGAAAGACGCCAGTGATTAAAAAACAATTTCCAACCCTTTCAAACACATAACTTTATTTTAGACGAGTAGTCTGCTATTTTTGTATCACTCTCCACCATTTTAAAGAAAATCCCGGATTCATTCCCTAGATATATGAGGAGACTGACGTTAATGCGAGCAAACTAAAAAGCAGTCAGAGTGCTTTAGTTGTTGCTTAAATAATCTGTTGTCATTTATAGAAGAGATGCATTTCCCAAACTGCTGTGGGACGTGCCTGGGTTGCTAATCAAGAGGAGTTATTACAGGGGTGACATAAAAAAGTCCAAAACATGGCCAACTCCCACACAAACAGAAAGCAGATTTTATGCTTTTGGCTCCTGGTGGAAATGATGCACCATTTGCACTTTGCGCCTGACTTGGGGGATCGAAAGCGGCATCTCCATTGCTTTATGGTTGCTGCAATCCCGCCGTGTGCCGTCGGCATGGCTGGTGCGAGGGGCGGGGGCAGCCCCTGCCTGAGCCAGCAGCAGCTTTTTGTTCGTAATCCAGGCAGCACGGCGCGGCTGTGACGCTGGCCTGATGCGAACAGCCTTTCCTCTGCCCGTTCCCAGCAGCTTTTACAGGAGCACCTGCCTTATCAAAAATGCATTTTGCCCCCGTGGCTACAAAGGGAACCAAAAGCAGGGCTGGTTCAGGGGGGCCTGGGGACCCTGCCGAGGACCCCACTATCACTGCAGAACATCAACGTCTTGATGGCGGCACCTAGAAGTGACACGACTGGAAACCGGATTGCTTTTGCTCGAGCATACGCCCACCTGTTCGCCCAGGAAGACCCCAAAAAGCGGGACCGTGCATCTTTCCAGATTCTGCTCCGGTTTGGACTGGTGATGCTATCACCGAGATATCCTCACGGCAGGGATCGCAGTCATGCGACAGCACAACTCAGCTGGAAATTAAATCAAACCACAGGCTCCAAGACACTTATTAATATGCTCTGTATACTGAGGATTAGGCTTTTGGTGACACTTAAATTGAATTCTAATGCTATTTTGAAATATATAATATGCTGAATTTACTTCACCTCAGGTTTGAGTTAATGGTTTATTAAATTATGCACCTTGCAGTAGCAAATCTGTTTCCTGGTGTAGGACACTGAGGCTTGCAGTAGCAATGCAGCAATTTTGCTGATCTCATCCACGTTCTCCCTGGTCAATTATTAGGCCTGCAGGTGTCCGTGAATGTATTACACCGTCGGCTGAAGTTTCACCCTCGCCAGAGAGGCATAATTGGGGATTGGGTTGGAAATTCTGTAGTGAAGCAAATTACAATTTGAGTTTAGAGATTTGGAGTTCGTTCTGGCGTGGGCAGCAGAGTACTTGTAGCAGATGTTGCCAAGGCTGAAGTCTCTCCTTCGAACATAGGGTATTTTTTTTCTTTTAATATGCAGTGTTTTGGCCTGCAGTGAATTACCCCCCTTTTGTATTTTATCTCTTAAGGCACGCTTTTATAAGTGTTTCGGATAAATCACTTCCCAGGTGTCTGCAGTTTTGAATGCTATTCTTGCCGTCCTTCTGCCTGCGTGATCTTCTCCCTTATTACCCTGGTTGCCTTTATTCTCAAAATCATCTTTTATTTCTGAAGGAGTATCTGTCTATTCCCTTTCTTTTGAATGGCTGCCTTCAGCTGTCACTGATGTCCTGCACTGCTGCCGCCTGCCCCCAGTTAATGAAACTGTGATGCCTCTTCTGTCTCGCCCTGCCCCGCTGGTACAAGGACTCTCCATTCCAGTCACCTCCCACGGCGACCACCTTTATCACTGCATCCCTCTCACTGGTCCACACCCACAGTGGTGTCTCATGTCTGACCAATGGATGGGAAAGTGGACGTCACATACGTGAACATATATGTGATGTGCTACCCTTAGTGAAAGTCAATAAAGGCTATTAAAAACAGCCCCAAGTTCATGGTCTGCGCTATGAAATGACGCACCCGCCTCCGAAGCAGTGGAAAATGGTGTATACAGACCACAGTCTTAGTCCTCTGTGAGATCATTCGATGGTTTTCTTCAACATGTTAGTGAAGGGGTAAAAGCCAGAGGAGAACGACCTAAAGGGCTTTCCCCCCTGAACAGGCGCCGTACCTCAGGGCATCATTTTCTGTGTCAAGCAAAAAGTGCAAGATTTTTCTTATCATACATTTGTTTCAGTTAAAAGTCAGCTGGTTTACACCTGCTCCTCACGCTGCTGCAAGACGTATGTTGTATGACAGTCTGCTAGCTCGCACCGGAGTTATTAGCCATCAGCAGTAAAGAAAGCACAATTTAGGTAGAGTAAAATAGAGGTTGATGTTTTTATCAGTTTAGTCTCTGTAAAATGGGATGGCCTCTTCCCAGGAAATTAGATTTCCCAATAATGTAACCAGCACAAAAACAAGTCTGTTGGATTGAATATGTCTTCGTATTTTCCTCCTTTTGCAACCAAATATTGCAAAAGATTCCCAAGAAAGGTTGAAGGTATTTCTGATGTCCTTGCAGCAAGTGAAAATAATGTACTTAACAACAGGGACGGGTGGCAGGCAGACAGCCCAGGTGACGAAACACCTGCCTGTGACCCACCGCAGCATGTATAGCATGTGTGTTTAAGTATTGTCTGCCCGCAGTCCTTAGGGATGTGCAGGACAATGTTTGTGTTAGAAAAATATGTTTGGCTGGCATCACCAGTACTGGATTTATTAGTAACGATGGCTGTTAAATGCTCTGACCGACCTGATCCGGCCACCTGTAACAAGACAGTTCTCTAAGTATGGAACAGCTATTGCATTGTCGGGGGAGGAAGTTCAGAAAATAAGATCAGTCTGCGTGACCTGCATCTGCTTTTAGGTTTAAGGTACTTGCTGCTTTTTGCTGGGAAGAGCTCTGACACAAAGGAGGGCTTTTGGCAGTGTCGGTCCATCACTTGCCAGCAGGAGTTGGGGCAGGAAGGTGCAATTTCAAGTTCAGGTACCATGAGTGTGTACGTGCCAAGTACTGCAGTTGTCAGCAAATTGTTTGGTGTGGAACATCGCGGTGTCTGTCTTACAGGATACTTCATGATTAGAAGTACTTTCAGAAAAAGTTGAGGGAAAGGCATTATTTAAGGATGGTGCATGCTGTTGCATGGGGTATGGCTAAAATGGGTGAAGATCAAGGAAACTGACTTCAAGCGTTGGTTGAAAAAAAAATCCAAGCTCTGGAGCAGTCATGTGAGAGAGATGAAAACCAGAGTATTTGGGGTGTTTGAATGATGTTGGACGATTGTCTAAGATTAGAATATTTTCCACACAAAACAGGCCTGCATTGCTAACTTAAATGCTTTTCTTTGTGATATTTTGATATTCTGTGGAAAAATAGTGCTCATACGATTACTTAGAGTTTGTCCGAATGCAGTGTGTGTGTGCGCCATAGATGGCTGTTAACAAACAGCTGTCAGGAACACCGAGCAGAAGATAAAACCAAAGTTTTTTTCTGGTGCCGCTTGGTTATTTCTTAGAAATTCAGATAATGCACTTTCACTTTGCATTAGATCCATATCGAGACTGGAGATATCGGAGGTACTCTTGGCCTGTCTCATTCCTTTTGTTCATTAGTTAATATATCTGTGGGTAGCGGGATCACCTTGGAAAAGCTTTTTATCGTATTAAGACAAAAGTAAGTATTCTGGCAGAATCCTGCCAAGTTTTCAAATAGCAGATGATTCTCAGGGAGAAGGCTTTACTTTTATTTATCTGTAAGTATCACAACACTTCGGTTTTGTTCTTCCCTCGGTTCAAATTGACCTTTGTTGCAGTAACAGGGGACACACCACCACTACCACCCCCAGTGCTAGATACTGACGAGGAAGGGACAGTAATATGCAGTACTACCTTTTAGGTATGCTTAAGGCTGTTTCCTGACAAGGGAGACTAGGATTGAAAGTGATTTTGTCACTTTTTTAATGTCTTCTAAAAAAAAAAAAAAGCCACCAAAAAAAACCCAACAACAACAAAACAAAAAAAACCCACCAACCCCGCCTGATTTATCGATGGTTAAAGAAACGGTATTTTTCTTAGGTCAGAAGTACTTGCTCTGACAGAAGGCCATTCTAGAGCTTTACTTCAAACGTATGGGATCAAACGGGTTAATTACAGCCTTGGTTGCAGCAAAGGCCAGCCAGCAGAGCGACAAGCTTGTAAATGCTGAAACCTCATCAAGGAAAGCATGAGAGCTGTGAAGGAAAGGAGGCCTGCAAGAATATTGCATCACAGACTAAGACCTGCAAAGTAATACTGCATTACAGACTAAAACCTGCAAAACAATATTGCATTATGTACTAAAACCTGCAAAAGAAGCTGCGGGCGGCTCATCCCACGCCAAGGCGCAGGAAGCAGGTGGATCTACTAGGATGCTGTAGCAGTGAGAGCTGCGTGCCTGTCGTTACGCGGAAGAACCGAAATCGCCATTTCCATCCTTCCCCGCACGTGGCAGAGGCTCCCGGTGCTGTCCTGGCCTGAGAGATGGCACGCACGCCACTTCTCTCAGCTGCCCTTTTGCTTGGCATTTGTGATAATCGCCATTTATAATTCAGCGAGCTGTCGCAGGCACTTTCTGCTCAAAAAGGGAGAGGAGGCTGCCGGGATTTTCACCATTCTTCATTTATATTTCTTCCTGGCTCTTTAAAAGCCGGCATCAATGGCTCTGTAATCACAGCCTTTAGTTACAAATGCAGAACACTTGTGCTTCTTTCTCTCTGTAACTTACACTTGAGCCTTCTTTAGGGATTTTGCTGTTTTTAAGATACAGCGCTAGTGTCCATAGTGTTTTCAGGTTGCAAGGAGGGCCTTCATCAGGTGTGGTTCAGCCAAGCATCACCATGTGCTTCAACCTCCATGGTCCAGTATGGAGGCACGGTTTTGTGGACACAAATAAGTCTCTCTTTATAGTGTCCACATATAGATGTTTAATACTTTGGAGCACTGTTGCCTTTGTGAAACACATCAGTCAAATTTTGCTCATCTCATGTTTTTGCATTTCATGCATCTGTCCTGCTAGGAATTTGCCTTATATGCACAGTGTAAAACTTTGTAGGAAAAGGAATCCGCGCAGAAAATAAATGCCCTTCTCAGCCTACAGTGAGGAGAATGGAGCTGTGACATCAGTTTTGCTGTGAATGTGTTGAGCGAGGTACAGAAATCAGCCCTGAACTCCTCCTGCAGTGCTTGGCACTTGCACAAATGGCTTGAGCCTCAAATGCTGTTATTCTTTTGGTTTTATTGAACATTAAATCCATTGCAAAAATATGCAGAAAGAAAAATGAATGCAACATCTTTCAAGGTCACTCGTTTCCGTGGAAGCGATGTAACTGCGCTGGGCTTTCTATAATAAAGCAGCGTCAGTACAGGAAACCATATATTTCGTAGTACCAACTCCAAATTGTGTAGCAATGTCCTCTTTTCAGGGAAAAATACAGCAAGTACATCCTGTAACCTGCTACCTGTGCAGTGAGGCACTCTGATAAACAGTAATTATAACTATTACAGGATGTCATCTCCTGTCTGCCATTTATTGACCTTTTCTTCAGTGTTACTTTCTTCTCAGGAGCCCAGGTAACTAAATATCCCAGGAAAGACTATCTGTAGGAGCGTCTAGGACAGCACAGCGGGCGAGACCCACTTGAGTCCTTGATTTTAGACGCATTTAATATTTACATTATGTTGACAAATCTGGAAACCTTTGAGAAAATAAGTTTTTTCTGAGTTCATCTTGTAGTCGTCGGGGGGAAGAGGAATTTGCAACTGTTAGATGCTGGGAAGCTGCTAAAAGAAGTTGTCTAAAAATAGCTTTTCCGTCTGTAATACCATTTTAGATCCTAGAGTCTTTCCAAGCTCAAAGTGACCCATAATCTTGCTTGTACAGTAAGAAACATCGTCCTTCCAGGGAACTAAACCCTCATTTTTGGGTGTTGTAGAATCACAGAAAATCAAATCTGAAATCCATTACAGATTTAGGGATTAATAGGACCTGAATAGTTTTTGGAGGGGCAACTCTGACTTTGGGGAAAGAAGCAGTACCAAGTTTGGGTTTTAACAGCAGTTTGCTGAAATCACGTGAATTAATGCCATGAGCTAAGCACAAGTGAAGCTATCAGCTGCTTTACACGTCAGCTTCTTCATAGCTTTGCTATACGTGAAGCAGACCTAGGCACCATCTTTAGACATGGCAAAGGATGGATAATCTGTCCCCCTCGCTGTGACTTCAAGCAGAGCATCCCTCTCACATAGGCTTCCCGCTGCCTCTGGTGCTTTGGGGACCGGGGCTGCGTGGGCTCAGATTTCCAGCCTGCTGCTCCTCTTGCAGGGGAAAGGAAGGAGAGGATGTGGAGTGGGCTTGATTAAAAAGTGCTTTTGCTTTTTCTCTTGAAGGATATTTGCAGTGAAAACTGTACATGAAATTTATACTCTCTCATATGATTTTGACTGGGTTTAGTGCACAAATTCTCAGTAGAAAATGTATTCAATAAAAATTTGATGTGGAACTATAGCTCAGCAGAATCTTTTTGAAGAAATCCAGCTCTGGAATATTTATTTTGTATCTAGTTTCAATTTTAGTGCCTGTTCCTTCTGCAGATGCCCTTGTTAGCCTGCTAACTGTTTATGAAGAGCTCAGCCCCTCTTGCACCTGGATCCCAGCATCCCGGCGCTGCCCGGAGGGTTTCTGCAGTGCCTGCCAGTAAAGTTTTCGGGGGAAAGCGCAGCTGCGTGGAGTGCTACTTAAGGCTGCTGCTGTTGGCTTTTTCTGCAAGCAAATCCATGCTTCTTGTTCATGAAGAGACCAGAGGGCTTAGGGCTCGCTTGAGTAGGGGGGGCTAAGCCTGCAGTAGGTAAAACGTTACCACACTGGTGGGCAGTGATGTGGCTGACAAGAATACGGTACACTTGATTTATAGCAAGTCTACTGGGAAATAGTTTTAGCAGGAAAAGTGCAATAAATGTGGATTTATTCTCCTTTGATGCATGCAAAAGGAGACTGTTTAGGGGAAATAGGAAGGGAATCCGAGATGGCCACAATGAAAATTTCAGGGTAAATCAGACAGCTGTGAGTCCCTAAAGTGTCGTTGCTTGCTGTGGAATAACACACCTTCAATGCCAGTAAGTGGGGTAATCCCAGTATCTAGGATGAGTTAACTCCAGTGTGTAGGGGAGAAGTGACTTTTTTTCAGGCGTTGAAGCAAGCGACAGTGATGAATTAAATCCTTGCTCGCCTTCTTGGTTTCTGACCGTTGTGCCAAAAGGTTCCCATTTGTTTCCTAAAATTGCAAGCGAGCATCGCTTTATTAGATGTCCGCTTGTCCAGCTCCCTCCTCCTGCTCCACGCTGGGAGAGGCATCCCAGGGCAGTGATGACCAAAGAGGCACAAAGTGACTCTCCAAACATAAATTCCAAGGTTGAAACCTCTGATGAGCATTTCAGGGTCACCGTAAAGATTTCTAACAGGTTTCTGGTCCAGCATACTGAGGAAAAATGGATCCTGAGCGGTGAGACAGAGCGCTGCCCCTGTGAATTGCCATCTCCTCAATACGTTTTAATGCAGACCTGGAGGCTCAAGGCACCAAGAGCTTTTTTCTAATGTTTAGTGATAAACTTTTGTCTCCTGTGAGTAAACAATCTGCTTGCTTTGCCACTTTTTTCCAATTTAAACAGGAGTACACTGAAGCCCTCTTGCAAAAACATCTATTATGTCAAGCAGAACTGGAGGGTTTGGGTTGTGTGTCTCTAGTCTTTTTTTTTTTTTCTTTACTTCTGGTGTTCTCATATCAAATTTTCACTTGAAAAATACTGCCCAGAGGCATGGGAAATGGCACATGGCTTTATGAAATATACCCCCATCCTAGGATATGCCATGTTTTTATTTTGTGACAGTCCAGGATTCAGTGCGTGGCCTAAATATTGTGGCATCCTATTTGATTTTTGTATTGTCAGATGGACTAGACGCTATAGCTCGTGGACAACATGACCATTTTTCCTCGTGGTTTACCCTTTTTCTAGATTACTGTCTGTAAGTTTGAAAATGGAACAGGATTCCTCCATGGTTTATAAATTAGGGCCATATTACAGCAGCACCCAATAGTGCTGCTATATTTTAGATAGTGTCAGGGTTTCTATTATAAACCTCATTTTTCAGAGGTTTATAGCTCAGCCATAAAAATTCACTGTATGCTGGGACTCGGAATGTAACAGCTGTATCTCAGCCATGTAGAGGATGTGTTTGCATGTATTTTTTTGCAAGCAAAACATAGCATGCTTTGTGTGTACGTTTATATATAGAGGTCTATATAATTATATTAAAAATCAGTATAAATTTATCCTAACTTTTGATTTCAAAGTTAATCGCTTGGAAGTTAGGAAATGCCCCCTTTTTGGCAGCCTGTGCAGCTTTAATTCTTCTGTTTGCAAGCCTGCTCTGTGTGCTGAGACAGAATGCTGTTTAAGGAGTAACAGATAGGGGTGTAATTAAGGACTGTCTCGGATTGCTTGTGCCCAGAGAGCCAGAGCAAGGCTGCTGCCCTTGGGGAGGGAGCACTTAAAATGCTGGCTGGTGGCAGGAAAGGCTGTGTCGTCCCCATGGAGGAGGTGGCAGAGGATGCGCCTGGAGCCCAGCCCCGCTCTCCTCCCTTCATCCCTCTGGGAAGGGCATGGGCAGCTGACGTGGAGCATTGCTGAAGAGGGATGCTGGGATCCCTGCACACAGGCACCTCTCCCAAACACTCTGTGACGCTACCGTCTGTCGGCTCAGGGTAGGTTTTTCTTGAACTAGAGTAATGAGACAGGATGCAACCTTTTTAAGGGCAGAAGCTAACAGATCTGCGAATGGCTTTTGCCTACTTGGAGTAATTAGCTGGTAGCAATATTAATCGTAAGGGCCGTTCTTACTCACCGAGTGGTATCTAGCCTACACAGTAACAATTGTCCATAAATATTTCTGCTCTACAAAAAGAAACCCTGCAAATGGATTTGCAACACAGGCTATACCTCCAATATTATCTACAGGCTTACGTGCCTTTGAATGTATATAATTGGTAGGTTTTCTTCTGTTGACATATGAGTAAGATACCAACAGCCTCCTATTAATAGCCTTGTATAATGCTCACACCTGCTCTAGTATAATTTGCTGCATTTCAACAAATAAGCTAGCTCAAATGAATGAAGAATAGCTTTCCACAGTGCTGCAAGCGCTCCTGTCAAAAGAAAACAAAAAGGGGCTACCCCAAGCTATATGCAGCCATCACACGACTGTGAATATGTCTTTATACATGCAATTCAAACAGTCATCAACACAGAAGCATTTTCATATATACAAACAGCCAAATAGGAAGGACACAGATTCAGTCTGAATGTAAAAAAAAAAAAGAACACACAATCTGCAAGTTGGCGTTAACCTAACTACAGCTAAATGCATCTTCCGTGACATTTTGGGTCTCGTTGGCTTTCCATCTGTATGAGTTTTAACGTCAATGTCAGATAGGCCTGTCTTTAAGCTTGTGTTTTTCTGTATGTTAAGGCATTTTGACCTTAGTGCTATTAGCCCGCATTAACTCTCACTCAGAAATTCTGCCTGGTAAGAGACGCCCGATCAGATCTCTCTTCAGGCACTGTAGTGACAAGAATACATCACGGGCTGGTTTTGTTTTAAAAGTCGTATTGAATTACTGCAGGGAGCACATTTCTACCATCTCTTCCCCAGGTGCTCCTCAGTATTTCTCATCTGAATTCAAACCTAAGTAACAACATACTGTTACATGTACAGTATGTAATGACAAGGAACTTCATATTGCACAGTGATAGGGGTGTTATGCCGCAGCTAACCCCTAATCTGGCTCCCTTCAATGCACACGGAGCTAGACTGCTTTCATGAACACACCTGCACAGCCTCATTAATTAATATCATGTTTTACATTTCGTTTTAATAAAGCCTTTTCATTACAGAGCTTGTTCCCATGGTAGGAAAAATTGAAATTCTTTGCAAGAGCATTATAATTAAGCTGCAGTGCAATGGGGAGGAATGTGTCTTGCTTGGAAAGTGTGTCTGTCTAAGCTGTCTCATTGTAAGGGTGATCCCAGCAGACTCGGGCTGTGCTCCTTTGGCTCACGCTTTGGAAGATTTCTGTCCGAGAGATACCATCTGCTTGGAGCGTTGCACCTTTGCTTGCCAGAGGTTTCAGTCTCAGGTCGTATTTCACAGGCTGGAGGGATGGAAGACAACCTCTCTAAGGCAGTAGTTCCCAAATTTTTGGCTTGCTGGACCGCTGCAGCTCTCAGACATGCTCGTGGCTGGCCAGGGCAGCGACAGGGAAGCAGGTTATATTGTTGAGCTTGGTTCTGCAGGTTAGTTATTTACTGTAGGCTGCAGTCCGGGGCCGTTCCCAGCTGACACCGTGGTGGGGATGAAGGGGTGAGAGGTCTGCTGTATGGAGCCGGTTTGGTGTGTTTCTTCAGTTCAGTGTAAAATACCAAGACTGGCAATATAGGAGGTAAAATACTTGGTTATTTTAGGTCTGTTGTGGCTTGCTCCTGTAGTTTAAAAATCAATATACCCAGTATATACACAGCTATTCATAACATGGAGATTCGTTTTGATGAGCATAAGGAAAGTGGGGTTCACAATGAGGTTAAAGCATCACTGTTCAAGAAAGGCAACTCAGCAAGAGGAGTTAATTAACTTGTGTCAGAATTACTTGTGAATTTGGAAACAGATTTTTATTTTCTCTTTGACAAAAAGGGGGTTTTATAAAATGAGACAAAGCCTGCCCAGGAGGAGCTGTTCTGTTCCTGCCTGCTAGTGCATCTCTGACCTCAGGGATGCTTATTTACAAGCTATACAGCAAGAAGATTGAAATGCTTCATTAGCAAGCAACATTGCATGTTATCTGGAGAAGATCCTAATGGAGTAAATTAGGAGGGAAACATCTGTTGCTTTCTGTCTCGGTTTTAGTGCTCAGTCTGGTGCTAATTCTGGCCTTTTGTGACCTTTTTATACGTCCCTTCATCCTAAATATGAGACATGTTTTGTTCATTAACTGTGGATGTGTATTGCAACCTTTGAACTGAAATGCTTCAGAGTTCATCTCTACCCTCTAGGAGAGATTTGTTCCCTTCTTATTTTCCTTCATTTCTGAGACCTTACAGACAAAACGTTAGAGGTGGAGTTGAAGGGAAAGGAGGCTGAGAGGCAGTAAAATCTTGAGCCAGGCAGAGAGAGATGAGTGTATGGACACATGCATGCATATGTAAGATGCAGCGTTCTGCCCTTTTCCTCCCTTTGTATAATGATTTTATCATAAAAAAATAGCTACAGCTTATAACAGAACATTAAAGTCTTGGTTTACACAAAATTCATGGCACATTTAGGAAAAAATATTTCTCGCAGCTTCGCGTCTAAATATCCAGGTTTGGTGCAAAGAGAGGTGGCATACAGAAATTCTCTTCCTAAATCATACTTTTTCCACCAACCAACACGGCACTGGCAGGCACAGAGACACTCAGCTGCTCTGCCGAATTCAGCACAAGGTGCTGCTGCTGCTGCTGGGCCCTTCCCATCGTGAAGAGGCTCCCCTTGTTTGCGAGGAAGACGAGCTGGAGTTGGTGGGTGCTCCCCATCCGACGCGGGTGAGTGTCGATGCTGTAAGCACCAAGTTGTAGTCGTCGTTGCAGTCGCAGAGGAGTTTTGTTCAAGGCTTAAAACACTTGCTCAAATTAATGACCAAAAATGTCACATGAGTCCACAGCTAATTAGTCATTAGATGCATAATTAGTGTGAGATGATCATGACATTTTACTGTTATTAATGTTTATATTCTAATAGGAATTAAATCAGTCTATGACCACAGAACACCAGTTTGAACTTTGCGCTGGAGATGCCTGTTGCTGGGCTGGGGAGGATGCTCTTACGAGCCCTTGCTTTCAAAGGCTGTGCGTTAAAGCCCGGAATGGCATTATTCTGCCCTGTTCAGTAGCAGGGATGCAATTGGAAAGCATCATCCTGCAGGGATTTGGGGAGAGGCCATGGGCCTCATGGCAGATAGCGAGGTGCAAGGTTTGCTGGCAGCTTGCAAAAAGAAGACGAAATTACAGTGAAAGAGCTGGGATTTCATTTGGGTTCGTTCTGAAAGGAGTGGAAAGAACTGGCTTTGGTGAAATCCTCCAGTCACCTAGTCAATCATTACTTTTAGGTCATTTAAGGAGGGGTATCCTTAAGTTTATTCCAAACAGTAGACAAAGTATTTTGCATTATAACACACCTTATTCCTAGACACTGTATTCTAAACAAACACTTTCTGTCTCTTCTGGTCAGATAAGACTTTCACTTGGCAGTGGTTTCCCTAATTGCATCTTCTTTCAGTCCTTGCTGAGAAATGTGCTTTGCAAATTCTGTATTGTGATTAATTTATGTGAAGGATGCAGTGTGGAGTTTCATGGCTTCTTTCCCCTTGCAAATATATTCATTTCTCAAAGGACATTTGGAGCTTTTACACCAATAAAAATTTAGGATTCTCTAGCAAGTATAAAAACAAATAAGCCTGAGATGCAGTATTTCTGTTATAAGTATTTGTTCATGCTATACTGTGCCACTGATCAGTGCTGAGACACTTCTAAGGAAACTTGCTGATGGTTGTCCATATTCTGTCTCCCTCCGTTTCCCATCAGAAGAACGTAGGAGATACCAAATGAGGAACCTGGGCACCTTCCTCCACCTTTTTGCCTCAGTCTTCACCGGCAAGTGCTCAAGCCACAGAAGGCAAAGGCAGGGACTGAGAGAATGAAGAGCTGCCCACTGTGGGAGAACATCAGGTTCGAGACCATCTAAGGCACCTGAAGGTGCACAAGTCCATGGGACCCGATGAGATCCACCCGCGGGTCCTGAAGGAACTGGCGGATGAAGTTGCTAAGCCACTATCCGTCGTATTTGAGAAGTCATGGCAGTCCGGTGAAGTTCCCACTGACTGGAAAAGGGGAAACAACCCCCATTTTTAAAAAGGGGGAAAAAAGGAAGACCCAGGGAACTACAGGCCAGTCAGTCTCACCTCTGAACCTGGGAAGATCATGGAACAGATCCTCCTGGAAGCTATGCTAAGGCATATGGAGGACAGGGAGGTGGTTCAACACAGCCAGCATGGCTTCGCCAAGGGCAAGTCCTGCCTGACTAACCTAGTGGCTTTCTATGGTGGAGTGACTGCATCAGTGGACATGGGAAGGGCTATGGATGTCATCTATCTGGACCTCTGTAAGGCCTTTGACACAGTCCCCCGCAACATCCTTCTCTCTAAACTGGAGAGGTATGGATTTGATGGGTGGACAGTCTGGTGGGTGAGGAATTGGTTAGATGGTCGCATCCAGAGGGTAGTGGTCAACGGCTCAGTGTCCAGATGGAGATTGGTGACGAGTGGCGTCCCGCAGGGGTCTGTGTTGGGACTGGTACTGTTTAATATCTTCATCAATGACATAGTGGGATCGAGTGCACCCTCAGCAAGTTTGCAGATGACACCAAG
>NW_008823870.1:236449-295628 GCF_000699105.1 Pygoscelis adeliae | reverse complement strand
TGGAACACCTCTCCTATGAAGAAAGGCTGAGAGAGTTGGGGTCGTTCAGCCTAGAGAAGAGAAGGCCTCAGGGAGACCTTCTTGCAGCCTGTCAGTACTTAAAGGGGGCTTATAAAAAAGATGGCGGCAAACTTTTTAGCAGGGCCTGTTGCGACAGGACAAGGGGGAATGGCTTTAAACTAAAGGGGGGGTAGATTTATAAAGGGGGGGTAGATTTAGACTAGATATAAGGAAGAAATGTTTTACACTGAGGGTGGTGAAACACTGGAAGAGGTTGCCTGGAGAGGTGGTGGATGCCCCATCCCTGGACACATTCCAGGTCAGGTTGGACGGGGCTCTGAGCAACCTGATCTAGTTGAAGATGTCCCTGCCCATGGCAGGGGGGTTGGACTAGATGACCTTTAGAGGTCCCTTCTAACCCAAACTATTCTATGATTCTATGATTCCTGATTTGGTCAACCCCGCAGCCTTAGAAGAGAGTGCATGGAGGCCAGGTGCTATTAAGCAAGGACTGCTGGCAAGAAAATCTTCGATATCTCATACGTGGACTCTACTTCTCACTCTGCAGTGGGTGTCCTCCACTGTCTCTCACGGATGCCTTATCAAACCCATTCTGCAGGTCCTGATGAATCTTTCCAGCAAGCATCATCTGATGAGGAGAGCAAACTGAGTTACACATGACCGCGGCAATAAAAATGTAATGATGAAGGGACAAAAAAGAAATATTTGTGAAGATGTCCTTAGCAGACAGAAATACAGTTGCTGCAAAATCAGGTAAAAGTTTGAGAATATAAGAATTTAAGAATATAAGCCCCCTAAAAATAAAATACAGGATTTCCTAAGCATGTGGCTTTCTTCATAAGCTCGGCAAGTTCTGCTGCTAAAGGGTCATGGTTCTGGGGAACATATTAAAAGACTTATCTTTCCAAATGATAATTCCTCAGGCAACAGGAATTTCCTTGCATGGATGTCTCTGTTGATGGGGGGAGCGACCCAGGCAAGTGAGTGAACAGTAAGTGGCATTGCAAGCATAGTTCAGTGCATTAACTGCAAACAAGTAATTATTTCTCCACATGTTGATTTTTAAGGCATTTTGTTCTGAGAGAGTGTTGATGCTGTTGGGTTTCCTGAGATCAGTTGTTAACTTCCTGCTGTATCTCTGCTCTAAACAGAGTTGTGGGATGCAGGTAGACAAGCTGAGCCTCCTAAATACCAAGCCTCGTTGTCTTCATTAAAGCAACGATAAACTCAAAAAGAGCAAAGCCAAATGTATTGGGTACTGTTCATTAAGAGGCTGGTGGGTTTCTGGCTTTGTTTTCTTTTAATACACCAAGAACAGATGCAGGTTGACAAGTGGCATCAGCCAAGGGACACAGCTTTATAAGGTTGTGTTGAAGCAAGGCTTGGAAATAGCCAGCTGAAATCTAATTTGTAGCCAAGTGGAATAAATTGGAACTGATAGTTATTCAATTAATGGCATGGGCAGCAAGGTGAGGTCTCCTCTCAAAATAGCAAAATAAGATTTCTTGACAGGGAGGTTTGGGAAAATGGGACACGGCACCAGGTTTTCAATCAAAACCAGCCATTAATCGTCTAAGTAGTGGGAGGGAGATGTGATTATTATAGAAAGGCTCAGCAAAACTGTTTGAGTGAGCACTTACCAAAATGTGATGGAATCCAAACCTGAGCCAGCGGACATGCCCCAGAGCCTGCCCGGAGCCGAGGATTTCCTAGACAGTGCTGCATAAACCGATAACCTCTGTCCTGCAGGAAGCAGCAGTCTGGACCAAAGGTCTACGGTTCTCTTTTCCTGGGGTTCTTCATACACACCGATGGCATCCCTGGGCACAGAGACTGCCATTCACCTGCTAAATTAGAAGTTCCTTTTATATCTGAAAATGTTGTGTTTGCTTGCTGAGGAGTTCAGTAAGAATGGACAACTTTGGTGTTTTTTTAGTGCTTTTTGTGCGTCCAGTGCTGCAGAGTAGGTGGTTTGCTAATGTATTTGCAAGGCTTCTTGCAAACTCCCGTAGTGCAGTGTTTCAGATCTTTGGATAATTTGCATAGTGATGAAACTGCCATAGGTCTCTCCCCCACAAGCAGACCAAGAAATATAGAAAGACTTTTTTTTTTAATCAAAACAAAAATTTCTTCCTATGCAAATGGCCTCTGTAATAATATTATCAGTGCTGCTTCAGGCTTGCACAAGCTGAATGGAAGAGAAGCTGAGTTTATGGTTTTCAGCAGAATGGTTTTACACTTTATCACTTTGATATGTAAGTAGGAAAGGAAGACTCATTTTACCTGGAATAATGGGATTCTTTGGTTGCATTTAAGGGCAAGCCAAACAAATAATTTAACAGGAAAGTTTGTGTTAGTGGCTGGAAGCCGACCGGATCATCTCTGTGCTGCTGTTCTCAGGGCACCGGGAGCTTGGACAGCTATAGCTGTCAGTACAGCTTGTAGCCTCAGCCGGACCACGTGGCTGAGCACTCCTCCCCCTGTGCACGCTGTCTGCCGCAACCCACACATAGTGCCGAAGCCTGCTTGCTTAGATGTTAATGAAGTTTTGGTACCGGCTGCAGCTGGGTCAGGCTTTGGCTTGCAGCACAGAGAGCATGAAGCTCATTGGCAGCAAAAAGCTGGTTTGCTGCATACGTGTGCCCACGTGCTGGGCTCTGAGCAGCCTAAAGCAGCAGCAAGCAAAAGCTTGTTCAAGAACATAGTTAATCCCCTCAGTCCGGGCTCTGCAGTCACTGGACTACCAAAGCATGAGAACAGGACTTTCTTCTTTTGGCACTCGGCAAATCCCCAGCAGCGCTGTGCATGAGTGTACTGCAGTTACGCATCGTCTGATGTCCTGCTTTATGGTTGGGAACGGCAATGCACACTGGCACATGCAAGACAGCAAACCAAAGGACACCAAGGCTTTTTTCCAAAGCCTAGAAGTTCTCCTAACTTGAGCTTTTGGTGGTGTTGAGGTTGGGGTTTTGCGGTGGGTACTTGGTTTGATTCGGTCTCGGTGCAGCGCAGCACCCTGTGCTTTGGGCTCCCTTGGGCTGAGCAGCAGCACCCTGCAAGCTGTTCTTCACAGAAACCCAGGATCCTAGGTCTGAGGCTTTCCAATTTATGCTGGCACTTTGTTTCCAGTTATGATTATTAAAGAAGTCACGAAAAATGCTTTAGCAGTAAACAGCAGGGCTGCTGTGGGCTTTCCCTGAAGATGGTAGCAGGTCATATTCAGGTTTTGGCACAGAGACTGTCCTGGCTGCTGTGAAATGAGTACAATTGAAAATTTGTGCAGATTAGCTCAGATATTGAGGTCGATGTAAATGAACCGCATAGATGAAGTCTAAACTATGAAACAGTTCTCAAGTTGTAATATAAATATAGTCCAATGTCTGTGGTCTTGTGAAGTTATGAGAGTGAGATTTCACTCAGCGACACAGATTTGGTGCCTGCAAAATCATTAACAATTTGGTATTGTAGCTTTCTCATTATAAACTTCTGTGGGAAAGGGGAGTTAATTTTTCTGTGCAGTCAGAAGTTGTCAGAGGAGATCCCTTCCTTCCTGCATAGCCGGATCAGAAGTTCCTCGCATACATGCATTGACCCTTCTCTCTGGGGAACACATTAGTTGAAGTCACACTTCTAATTAAACTTGTGCTGCAGAAGAGGAGTGTAAAAATAATGCAGAATAACAGTGGCAGGCCTGGAGGAATTTGTAGGAGTATTAAGCAAGGCAGAGGGTAATACATCAGGCAGCTTTCAGATCAGGAGTCCAAAGAGGAGGATGCTCGTGGCAAATATTTTCCGCTTGTACATAGGACATTTTTCTGTAAGCGAGAATATAAGGAAAGTCATAGGATCATAGAATCATTGAATGGTTTGGGTTGGAAGGGACCTTAAAGATCATCTAGTTCCAACTCCCCTGCCATGGGCAGGGACACCTTCCACTAGACCAGGTGGTCGGCAAACTCACTGAGGGTGCACTCAATCCCACTGTCCATGTTGCCGACAAAGATGGTAAACAGCGCTGGTCCCAATACCAATCCCTGAGGAATGCCACTTGTCACTGGTCTCCACTTGGACATTGAGCTGTTACCGCAACACTTTGAGTGCAACCATCCAGCCAATTCCTTATCCACCGAGTGGTCCATTGGTCAAATCCATGTCTCTCCAATTTAGAGATAAGGATGTCGTGTGGGACAGTATCAAATGCTTTGCAGAAGTCCAGGTAGAAGACGTCAGTTGCTCTTCCCTTATCTACCAACACTGTAACCCTGTCAAAGAAGGCCACCAGGTTTGTCAGGCACGATTTGCCCTTAGTGAAGCCATGCTGGCTGTCTCGAATCACCTCCCTGTCTTCCATGTGCCTTAGCATAGTTTCCAGGAGGACCTGCTCCGTGATCTTGCTTGGGCACAGAGGTGAGACTGATGGGCCTGTAGTTCCCCAGGTCTTCCTTTTTTCCCTTTTTAAAAATGGGGGTTATGTTTCCCCTTTTCCAGTCAGTGGGAACTTCACCGGACTGCCACGACTTCTCAAATACGAAGAATAGTGGCCTAGCAACTTCATCCGCCAGTTCCTTCAGGACCCGCGGGTGGATCTCATCGGGTCCCATGGACTTGTGCACCTTCAGGTGCCTTAGATGGTCTCGAACTTGATCTTCTCCCACAGTGGGCGGCTCTTCATTCTCCCAGTTCCCGCCTTTGCCTTCTGCTGCTTGGGCAGTGAGGCTCGAGCACTTGCTGGAGAAGATCGAGGCAAAAAAGTCATTGAGTCATTGAGGATCTTCTTATTGTGGCAACATCTCAAGCTGTGTCTTGATGTGCAAGCACTTTATCATCTCACTGGAAAGCAGAAGACGTACCAGAGTGAAAAGTGGTTCTCTCTCCATCTTCGCACTTTCTGGTCCCTTTGGAGCCTATTATCATGTGCGCACCTTCCCCTGCTCCCTGTTTTCATCCAGCGGTGCCAATGCACACCTGACGGTAAACCGGAGATGAGTAGAACGCAGACCTGCTCTTGTTTCCCCATTGTGTTGCAATCTATTATCTTTCTGACTTAGATTAATGTCTGCTAAGAGAGAAGTGTAAATTCGGCTTACCAGACCCATCTGACAAACCTGCTGTGTTTCTGGCTGCTGGCTATTTTTGGTTTTGCTGATGAACACTTCTCCCCACTTCCTTTACATCGCACCCAAAGCCAGTGCCTCAAACATAGCTCCTGGTGAAAACAAATGCCTCTGCCGTGCATTGGCAAGGGAAGAAGCAGGTAGTGCAGGGAGGGACGGGGGTTTTGGCACCGATGGGCAAAGCTGCCTGCTCTGTCTGACTGGGAGTGTGTCCCCCCGGGCTCTTGTCCCCCATCATGAGCAGAGACAGAGACAACTTGCTAGGGCCAGCCTGCACGTCTTTTCCCCAAGCCATTTGTCCTTAGTTTAGGATGCCCTGTTAGCATTATCTGTAAACAAAATATGTGTAATTCCATTGTGAAGAAAGCAACTTACATAAATGGGGAAGATGAGAAAAGATGCAAGCGGTCTTCTCTAGTGCTGATATCAAATTTACAAGGTAGACAAGACCTGTATTCTCAACAGTGCTTCATCCTACCAGGTTGAAGTAGTAATGATGAATATTTCTCTTTGGCAGTGTGATATTGATGGGGGGATTCACTTTGCCACGGTTGTGCTCTCATAAAAGCTCGGGAGAGCTCCAGGTGTTTTGTCTTTAATATTGCATTGATAGCCTGATGGTTTCTTGCTGACAAAACTTCCACAGTTCTTAATATAAGCCTGTCTGCATTCATCAGCTGCAAAGGTTTTCCCTCCTGTCGGATACTGGAATAGCATTAGACAGAAAATGGAGAAAGCGTAGGAAGCCAATATGATCATTTTTTAATCTAACCCCCCTATATCAGGGAGTTGGTTGTGCTGTGATGACTGGAAGTTGTGATGCAAAGCAGAGAAATACTAGATGTCATTTTAGTGAAGCATGTGGAAATACATTTTTCAATATTCTGCTTGTGTCCAGCTGCAGTACTAAAAAAAATGCTCACGGCCTACGCACCACTCCTGTACAGGTCCTATACAGAGCCTGTGGGGAGTATGCTTTAGGAACACGGAGTGATACTTGGAAGGAGCTACAAGTCCCATTCAGCAGTCCCTGTGGATTCAAAGGCAAGGAATGTCCACGCCCTGTTCTTGCATCCCTTAAGAGTTACTGTCTTCAAGAGCAACTGTTGCTGCTTTTATAGACTATCCTATCATTTATCAAGGAAATATTGTGCAATACTGTCAAAGTTCAAACTTGATATTCCTGTAGTATACCCAGAGGTCTGTTCCTGCTGGGCTGCAGAGCAGTGCTCACAAAACTTCAAGTTGGGGAAGGATTAGGCATTTGACTTTCCACCACACTCTTCTTGGGTATAAATATTAACGCCGTGTGCAAGGATCATCAAACTGGCACATGCCCTGTAGACTGCAACAGCTCGCTGCTGGATCTCACCACTTCGTTGTTAATGGGAAATTTATCAGTTTGTCGTGGCAGTTCTGGTAGCATCCCTTTGAGACTGGTTTTGAGCCCAGTAGTATTCAATATTTTATCAACCAACTGAAAGAAATTATAAAATCATTACCTGCAAGTTTTACCACCACTTCCATTTGTGAAGTTTTGCAGGGTAATAAATATTGATGAAGATTGGTCACAGAAATTAATCTGAACATGGTTATTAGAGATGGGTGGAGTTACAACATGTGTTTGAAGTGAAAAGTAAGCTTTTGCATCAAAAAGAAGGGTGAGAGCAGACTTACAGGGTAGCAGCAACCAGCGGTGTCTCTGAAAATGGCTTCCATCCATAAATGTCCAAATCTATGGAAGTTGGGACTTTGTACGGTTCTGTGATGAGTAGTGCTAGCACGTACCCAGCCATGGTCCTTTCACTTTTCAAGGTGGAAAATTGCAGAGGTTTTAGAGGAGAGCTTATAGCAAGAGAATAAAGCAGCTCAGAGAGGAGACTGAGCAGTGATTTGATCACAGCCTATTAGTTGCACTTGCATTTAGGCAGTTTTAACAGACAGAAGCTGAACAAGAGATACAGTACCTCTGAGCTGAAGTCAGCAAAACTAAAACTTTGACTTGTGTTTACCGTTTGAATGGTAAACGCAATTATCAAGGGAGCAAGCTATTAAGAGACTCCCCCTCTTGAATTTGGTAGGTTTTGAGAACGTGTGTCTCGCTTGGCCGGGGGTCGCTGGTGGGGACCAGCGGCTGGAATACGCCTGCCTGTGTTACTGTGCAGGGAGTCAGGCTCGGTGTTAGCAGTGCCGTCCTCTGGCCTTAAAAGCTAGAAAAAATTGAAATGTGAAAAGTTTCCAGGATGAGCATTGAGCTCTGCAAGACGTTCATTGACAGAGCTTAGAACCTGCAGGTCTGCAGGGTTTCTGCCCAAATCTCTTGCACGGCAGCAAGGGCCTTTGCGAAAGAAGGGAAACTGTTAGAATTGCACGTAAGGGATGCCTGTCGTGGGGTTTTTGAGGCAGCGATGCCAGTGAACCTGTGTTGTGGTTTAACCCCAGCCAGCAACTAAGCACCACACAGCCGCTCGCTCACACCCCTCTGGTGGGATGGGGGAGAGAATCAGAAGAGTAAAAGTGAGAAAACTCATCGGTTGAGATAAGGACAGTTTAATAGGCAAAGCAAAAGCCGTGCACGCAAGCAAACCAAAACAAAGAAATTGATTCACCACTTCCCGTCGGCAGGCAGGTGTTCAGCCATCTCCAGGACAGCAGGGCTCCATCACACATAACGGTGACTTGCGAAGACAAAATGCCATAACTCTGAACGTCCCCCCCTTCCTTCTTCTTCCCCCAGCTTTATATGCTAAGCATGACGTCATACTGTGTGGAATAATCCTTTGGTCAGTTGGGGTCAGCTGTCCCAGCTGTGTCCTCTCCCAAATTCTTGTGCACCCCTAGCCTGCTCGCTGGTGGGGTGGTGTGAGAATCAGAAGAGTCCTTGACTTAGTGTAAGCACTGCTCAGCAACAACTAAAACATCAGTGTGTTATCAACATTATTCTCATCCCAAATCCAAAGCACAGCACTATACCAGCTACTATGAAGAAAATTAACTCTATCCCAGCCGAAACCAGGACAGCCTGCCAGTCCTGGCAATCCTCATGTGCCACTTCGCAGGCAGCAGAGAGGCCAGGAGATGTTGACACTCTGCCTACTTCAAAAAAAAAAAAAAGGCAAAAAAGCAAAAATCCCTGTCCCAGCCAAATCAAAGCCTCTCTTCAGAGGACGCTGCCAGGGCAGAGGCTTCCACAGCGGTTTGGGGCTCTGGGCAATGCTTGCCAGGTTGGAGCACAGGCAGCAAGACTCCACACTGCCAGCTGGCAGGCAGGGCACCAGCCCCCCCCACTTCTGCGCCGTGCTGCCCGGCTACCTGCCCAGAGCAGCAGGAGCCGATGTGGGCTGCCTGTGGAGCAGAGAGAGGGCAGGGGAGAGGGGAAGTGGGGCTGGGAGGATATTTATGCGTGAAAGACTGTCAGGGATGGAAAGATGAAAATATGTTGCGCCCTCCCAGGGCTCCTAACTTTCTCCCCTCCAGGCAGCTGGCAGGATTTCTCTAAATATTTGAGATGGTAAAGGGCTTAAACTGGATTACTCCTGGACATGAGCAATTATAATTGTAAATGCACTATTATCTGAGCGCTCTCCTGATGCTATTTTGGCACTGATGCATGACACAGTGACAGGGGTGTCTGAGGGTCGAAGTGCAATGTAAGGAGAGCCTTTCCCTGGTACCTCGCTAGCTGGTTTGCAGTAGACCTGGCCTACTGGGAGTTGTCCCTTGTGAAGCATCCCCTTCCCATCATCTGAGAGCTGCAGAAAGGGCTTCCAGATGCCTCAGGCTTCAATAATTGTATTGTGTTGCAACTGTATTCATTAAATGGATAAATACCAATTAGGAACCAGTATAAACTCAGTGCATTTTACTGTATATCCATTTCAGTTGGAGTTTTCTGGACATGAATGTTCTTTTAAGAAGGCTTGGATGTTCCTTTGGAACAAACCACAGCCTTCTGTTTTTTTCTGAAGTACAGTATTTAGATATATTTACACATATTTAAAGCTATGCCACTCAACTGATACTAATATAAAGGAGGAAAATCCGTATTCAGAGAGCAGAAATAATGATGGCAGAAAGGGTATGAAACATCCATTTCAATACATATGTAAAAGCCCTCTGGCAGCTCAGCATCCCTGAGACTTACCCTGGTGTTTGCTGCTGCCAGGATGGACAGCAGCTGGGGAAGGAAGGTAGTTGTCCTGGCTAGAGGCTGGCTGGACTGCGGGCTCCATGTTTCAGTATGAGATCGGTCTCTGCCTCTTCCCTGCCTCTCTATCTTGAACTCCAGTCAAAAAGCTGTCAGCCTTCTGCCGTGGAGAGATGCTGCTGCAGCAGCCCAGCCAATGCCCCAGCCTGAACTGGAAGAGCATGCGGCTGCATGCCCTGGGAGACCTGCGTGCCTGGAGTATGGGAATTGAGAATTTACAAGAAGAGTCCAACAGAAGGGTCTTGGAAACTGCAGATGCTGGTCCAAGGCCTATTCCAGATGGAAGAAAGCACAGGGAGGACATGGCTGCATAGACAAACCCGGGCAGACCGAGTCACTGCGCAAAGAGCATCACACGTTGAACTGTAAATCACGAGTGGAAAGAGCGTGTGAGGGCCATCGTGGGGTCCTCCTCTCTCTAGTGGGTAATGCACTGGTGGAGGAAGCAGCCCCCAGTGGGGCCAGAGCCTGCCGGGCAGCAGGAGCACAAGGTCTGGCACAGGCAGCTGGTGTGCGGGCAGGCATCTGGGGCCAGGTCTGCTGGCGCGGGGCGGGTGATAGTGCCAGCATCTCACAAGAGCCCGGTGTCAGCCACAGGGGAGGGCTTGAGAGGCTGTGCAGAGGGCATGTGCTTTGTCAGCGGGTGCCCTGCTGGCACCTTTCCTATATGGTTTCATGTTTGAGGGGAATACGGTGTTAAAAGAACCTGACATTTTGAAATGCATTTGTATTTCAGTGTTGAATTTAACTGATCCAAGTGATTGGCAGTGTATTATTAAATAGGAAATCAGTCTGTTGGGCACAAAGTGAGATCCCCGTGCCTGGCAGCGAAGGGTACATTAGGAGGAAACACACTGCACAAAATGCAGTGTTTTCTACAGCCTGAAATCATTCCCCTTCCTGGAGCCAAGAGGTCAGGAATTTACCTCCTGCCTGGTTTCCAGAGAGATCCCCGTGTTTCTGTCACACGGAAGAGGACAGATCAGAGGACATTCATCAGGAGCTCAGGAGACTGGTGATACATCAGCCTTTTAAATGAAGTGTTTGCATATAGTAGTGTTGGAAACAGGTAGCCAGTAATTCGCACGCACACATGCCCACGCGCTCAGCATCCTCAGCATCTCTCCAGCCTCTGGGAGAACAGCTGTCTTCCGTTTCCAGCAATACAAGCCATGCGACTTCAATGTCCCCCCCCATGAAAAGGAAGGAAAAAGATGATGCATGTGAGCATCCGGCATGATAGGAAGGACCATGATGTCCCACCTACTTGTCTAGAAAGCTTGGCAAAATCATCCAATATAATTTTTGCTATGAATTCTGTCGGGATAATGAGGTAGGCCTTTAGCTTTTTGATGAAATAGCTTTCAGGACTTAACTGCAGCTCTTTAATTAGCTGTCCAGCACAGCTTGTCCCTCTGCAAAAGGGTGTCACCAGTGGTGGTCTGTACACCAGGAGAGCAGCACCGTGGTGCCACCAGTATTTAGGTTAAAGCCTAGCATATGTGCAATACAGAGTTTCCTTCATGGGAAGGGTTGATGGGAATAAATAAAAGACACCTTCAGCGTGTCCCTTGAGTATCTGCTGATCTCTGGTACCTCGCTTGGTGTTTGAAAATGGTTTGAAGTCGAGGTGTCGATAAAAGGAAAGCTTCTTAAAACAATGCCAGCAAAAATAAATGAAATCCTTTTATCTGATTCCTCGCTGATCCCCTGAGGTTCATGAGACATGGGGTGGGAGGACCACAAGGTCATCTGCAAAGAGTAAGCTGGAAAGGCTTTTTTTTATATCTGCATGAGCAGTTAACTGGAGCATGCCACAGAGTGTTTACGGCAGGATTTTGGCTTTACAATGGATTAAAAGATTTTAAAATCCATCTGCAGAATATCTTGAACTTTAGCATTGTTGTGTGCTCAAAATAACATTAGTCTTTTAATGTTTGATGCGCTGGGAGCCTTGAGGGGAATCAAAGGATTTTTAAATGGCGGGAGAAGGGGAAGGCGGCTCTTGGCATTAACGAGGTCCTTTTTGAATCAGTGACACGGGACCCCCTGCCCACTGCCTGGCAGAAACACCGCTGCAAGCTCAGAAACCATCCATGCAGAGCCAATGCGAGAGGATGGCTTGGGAGCTGTTAGGCTCAGCTGAGCATCCCCATTGCTTTGTGTTAAATTCAGTGATTGTCTGGTATCCAGAGCACCTTTGCATGCAAGTGCCCCCTTCCTTTTGCTTTGTTGTCCCTCTTGCAGAAGACATCCTTTTCTGAATTCAGTAGCGGGGGATCTGGAAACGTGCAGAAAGAGGAACGGTGGCTTGGTGATTTGCAGTGTGGACACAGGTATGGCTGAGTAGGCTGAGGAGATAGAGGAGACGAAGTATGCTCTGTCGCTAGATAGAGCTCTTGCTCCATCTTTTCGGGGGCTCGTGTGAATTTGGGAAGCCTCTTTTTAAACCCACGCTTAAGCCAATTTTCAGAATTATTCAGAAATATCATCAGAATTAGTTCCAAAGTCCCACAAATGCGTGGCTGCCTGGAAAAGTTAAGCAGTCAGTAAGAGTACGAGTTGGCAGCTTTCAAAGGCTCGGGGTCCTGCTGCCATTGGTACACCTTGCTGCGGCGACTTGGGGCATTGGGATGTGGAGGTGCCTGGTGCTGTCACCCGGACCCACTCCTGGTGCCCCATGACAAGCCCACTTCTGCCGTCAGCTCCTGATACCCTTCCCGCAGGCAGGGGGAGAGCAGAGGAGTATCTGCCAATACAAAGCCATGCATCTTGGCCTGTAACAAATCACTTTTTAATTGCTTCAAGGAAGAGATCCATTAGTCTTCCCTTTACGTGAGAATCATAGCAAAATTCTGCTAAACATGAGCAGATGATGCACTCCAAATAATGTAGGCGCTGCTGCTGTTTTTGGTTTACACTACTGTCCAGTTTGGAGCATTAATTTTCAATCCAACAAAATTGAACTGTCTGAGCCCCCTCCCGCCTCCTCCAAGCAGATGCTGAAGAAAGCTCTACTGACACAGGGAATGGCATTACAGTGATGCATTAATTGTCAAAGAAATTTATCTTGTCTTAGTCCCCAGTTCCTTTTTTTTGTTTGGTTTTTTTTTGGGGGGGGGGGATTCAAAGCAAATGACAATTCTTTCTTTTCTTAGAAGTGCAACCAATAGGACCTGGAAGGTTTTGACCCTTCTGGCAGCAATGTCCCTTAGCTTTCCCACATCTCACATTTTCAGCAGACACGCAGAAATCCCAGAGCATGTTGTTATGGCAAATTATTGCCCTGCCATCTTAACAGAAGCCTCATTGCTACAAAAAAGGGTTCAGAAGCACCTCTGAGCTGTTGACAGCTGTGGCAATCACAAACTGCTTTTGCTGTGGCTGGTGGCCATTTCAGGCAGGTTTGTCGCTATTTTTACATATCTTTTATAGGAAGAAATCCAGTTAATGGCAGAATCTGAATCTTACCAGTCCACAATGTTTTCTTCTCTCTGGGCTTTTACCGTTTTGTGAGGATTCACTGCATCCTGGCACAAGTTTGGAGCAAGGCAGCGAGAATAAAACCCAGGATGTGGCACCACCTGTAAAAGCAGCCTCTCTATCTGCTTTCCTAGCAATAGCTTGTGGTTTAGCAACTGACGTTCCCTTCCATTGTGCTTCGTCTTTACGGCATCTGTTGTGGGTGAGAGACCTGGCAGGTGAGCGCCAGACACGGGCATCTGACCTGCTGCCGATGCTCCCACAGGGGTCGGAGCAGAAGCCAGCCTGGTCTGGGGCAGGGCGCAGCAACATGCTGCTGGCTGTCCCCAGGGGTCCCTGCAGCGCAGCTTAAATCTGCTGGAATGCGTACGAAGCTGGAAGGAGGTGATCTGGAGCCGTGGTCACCGAGTGGAGTGATCTTGCTGTGTTCAAATGGTTGCCTAATCTCAGGTAGAACAGTAGCAGTAAATATTACTTCATACCATACAATCAGGACATAAAATGCAGGGAGAACCATTTTTCTATACAAGGGATACCATTGCTGGATGTTTCAGTGTAAAAAGCAAGACCAGAAAAGGTGACTGTAATTGAAATTTTCTGTGCAGAAAAGGATCGGTGCTACAAGGAGGAATCTAGGGTCAACACAGGCGGTTTTCTAACCCTCTGCAAATTTTACTCTGTTGACCTTATTACTTAACTTTATTTCTAAGTTATTCCGTAGAAACAAATCTCTTAACGCTCGCACGTTTGCTCTGCTCTTATAAGGAATATGTCTTTAAAATTTCAGATTAACATTATGTTAAAATTCATTATTATAATGTGTACAGGGAAATTATACTAATATAAACATTTATGATAGAGTGTAATTGTTCAAATTTCAGCAAGTACTCCCAGTTTAGTACCCAACCTGTAACATGAAACACTTCTCTGGTCACAGCTCTTTCTTGCTTATGGGACCAATAAATTAATTCGCATTTGCAAGTTAAATGAATCTTTTGAATGTATTATTGATGCAAACAAATGAGGATTGGGGCTCTAGACAATACCTAATGAAGCTGACTCGACACAGGCTGTTCCCGCTGAAGGGTGCCAGGTTTCAGTGCGGGAAGATGGATGCCTGTTTCATCCCATAATTATCCCGTGGCTTATGCTTGCTTTATACGTTCCTTGGCTAGTCACAAAGCTAAGGGCACCATGATAAGTAATTAATTAGTGGGGATCCACTGGCAGCTATTAAAAAAAGATCATGCTCAGTTAATAGTTTGTGACTGTATCTGCGCTTTGATCTCTTTGTAGACTCAGGGTGTTGACTCTCAATTATTTTTTCTGGTAAATATTGCTAATCAGAAGATCTTTTAGAAGAGGTTTGTACCTTTTCTGAAGATGGTTGCTTTTTTCAGCTGCAGTCTCCAACTGCTGCTAAGTAAAGTTAGTTAAAAATCCCTACTCTATACATCTGAATTATAAATGAGGTGCGCAGCATTGAAATAAACGCCAACTGAAAGGCTGCAGCAGTACGCGGTGGAAAGCACCTTTAACCTGCTGGAGAACTGAACATTTCCCTTCCCTGAGAAGAGAACCACCTGAGAGCAAAAGGTTACTCTCTTCTTATGCCATTAAAGAAGGCATTCCCAGCTTCAGGACTTAATCCAGAAAGCAAATCAAATGCTTTATGCTATAGGGTGGGGCAAAGCTGCTATATATGCTTCAAAACTACAACCATGGGCCGCAAGAACCAATGATTTCCACATTGAAAAGAATGTTTGTGATATTGTAAAATGGATTCAGCCCAAGTTAATAGGATCCTGTTTTCTCTCCAGATATTTCTGGTCTCGGCTCAGTTCTCCAGGCTGCATATTCACGCATGCAGAATCTGTAAGCCTGCTGCAGGATGCAGAGCACAGCAGGCATTCATCAGCCCTGTCCCATCAGTGCTATACTGTGGGCAGGGGCTCCAGCTGCAGGTCATGGGTTCGTAACCTTACTTGGAACAAGTCACTTGACCTCCCTTTCCCTCAGATCTCAAGCTGCAAAAGATCGTAGTCTTTCCCCAAATTGTCTAGACGCGGTTCGGTGTTTCAAGTCAGGTGGCATAGGCATAGTAGCACCCTGTTTGAGAGGTTTATGTACCTGGTGAGTATTGAGAGCCTGGTGGGTACTGTAAAATTTTATTCCAGCTGATTGGAGACAAGAGCAATACTATGGAGATCTTTTAAAACAAAGAGGCCAGACAGCCACCCTGAGCAGCTTTCAGAGTAGGTTTGTTTCTGCTCCTCAGGAGGGCAAGCATGATTCCAGTGGATAACGCTTCTCTTTTCTAACATAATCTAGAAACCAGTCTCCATGCCTGCCAAGGCAGATCAGAGCCCTCTTTAAGATACAGGCGGAAAATTTGTATATGTACCTTTTTGACTCTTCCCCTTTTAACTCTCCTTTTTCAGCACCATAATTCAGGTGTCTTGGAGAGACGACATCCCAAATAGCATCCCTTGATGGGCCACAACAGTGGCACTTCCAATTACAGAGCATGCTGCCTGGAATTTCATTAGCCACAGAAAGACAGCAGTGTTATAGGGCAGGGAGGGATGGCGCTGGGTTAACAAGACCCCAAATACAGCTCCGTTCACTGACTGTCCTCTGGCACAATGTGGTAGATGATGTTGGTCGTTCTTGTGTTCCTCTAAATTTGAGGCTACACTGCTGGAAGTGGTACATTTTAGAAAAATGGGCATTTACTGGGGGGAGCCACATCTCTCTGGACCTGTTGGCAGGAAGATGTCCCCGTGGAAATAAATGCAGTGTAGGAGTCCAGGCAGCTATCAGGATGACCTCCAGAAATGCCACCAGGGAAGATGAGTTAAGTGGGGCTGAGCTGGACTCTTGTGTCCTGGGGCCAGGAGGAAAAAATACAGATTTGCTTTGAACACCTTGATCTAGAAGTCGCAGCTGGAGTTTGCCTGTTTCTCGGCTTTAATTCTCACTGGCAGCAACTTGAGTTCATAGACCTAATTGCTGGTTCTCTCTTCTGTGCAGGTGGCAACCAACTGGCCGGTTGGCAATGAGTAATGCATTGGGTTAAAGGCTTCAGAGGGATAGTTACGTGGTCAGAGAGGTCACAGAAACTATTGTCAAGGCCTAAGCACCAAATGGAGCTATAGCAACTTGATTAATTGGCTAAATTAGAGAGGCTTCGAACTACCTCACAGAAGTTTAATGAATTATTTGATTAGTTACAGAAAGTTGTTTTACCACAGCAAAGCAGGGAAGGTTGTTGGTCTCCAGAAAATGACCTCCACTGGAAACTGTCAGAACAATGCTTTTGGGCAAACTGTTTTTCTCACTCTGATGGAGTGAATGAGGTTTCCAGACCCTGTGCAAAGCATGACAGAAAGGAGTGTATTAAAACCCTGCAAATTCTGCAATGCATGGGGCCTTGCGTTATTTTTCAGCATCCCAATACTGGTCAGACTAGCTTGCTTGCTCATAGCTTGTGCATTCCTATTTTCCACCCTTCCCTTCTTTTTACCTCTTCGTTTGCTGTGTTGATGTGTTTGAAGAACTTGCCACCCTCCCTCCTGTTTTGTGCTAGCTCTGTGTTATATTCAGTAGGAAAGCTCATTCTCCAGATGCTACTTGAAAATGACCTAAACAGATAATTTTTGACCATGAATTAAAATCCGATTATGTCTCAAAAAATACCTTTATCAATAGCAGCCTATTTTTAAAAGAAAAATGTCATCTCTCTCATAGTCATTGCTGTTGGGCAGGAATTTGTGAGTTGGGTGGAAGGGTTGGTATTATGGCGCTCAAACCTGATTTGATCAATAAAGCAAACTGCCTTAAGTGAAAATAGAACAGCAATTGTAAGCGTGTTAGACAAATAAAGTAATTGCAATCCGTTGTACATGAAATGAAAATCCCAGTTTCCTTATGAGTTATTAGACTATATTACTGATTACACAAAAAGCACAGATACTGTTAATTTGTATTTTATTAATTTGTGATACATTTAAGACCTGCTCTGTTGTGTATAAGGAAAATAAAAGAGTAGGTAGAGATTTGCTAAGTATGCATTGGTGATGCAGTTACAGTTTTCATTCAAAAATACCCTATAGCACTGTTCCTGCCTAGATTTAAAAGCTTGGTACCAATATGCACAGCAGAACAATTCTGCGAAGCTGCTTTTGGTTTGGCATACTGCAGTGTGGTGGTAACAGTTTGAGGTTAATCATGCTTATGATAGAACAGTTTTATACGGGGATGCTAAAGTGCAATAGTGTGACTTTGGGCTTCTGCCTATGTTCATAATTTTGGGGAAAACACACAGATAAAATTGGGTACAGAACGTCTGCTGCGAATTCAAGGCAGGTTGCTTCCCTGTGATTTGAGGGTAGAAGACAGGATGGGAACGGAGCCGGAGGACGCTCCTGTTTTGGGCTGCTCTGCCCCCGAATTGCAAGGGTTTCCCTTGCCCTGACCTGCTCCTTGGGAGAGCTGCAGATGACACAGCGGCGCCGTGTGCTCCTCAGGACGTGGGATTGGGGTTGCTTTGGTTGGTACCTCTCCTTTCTGGCTGATTTCAGACCATTTCTGGGATGTGGTGGGACCCTTTGCGTAGCTGTCAAACACTTCGGTACACCCAAGCACAGGAAAACGTTTTCTCTTCCCTTTGACTCACCCAGGTACAGTTTATCATCAGGTGCCAAATAAAAAGGGACTGCTTGGATTAGCATTTAGGAGCTTGCTCATTACAAGTCATTGCACTTTTAAAATGAGTTTCCATTTACATTTTTTGCCAAAAGGCAGCTGTGAAAAAGCCCTTGGACTAAACTCTCTCCTTAGGGGGTAAAGCAACCTCCAGTATATTTTAATGGATTCTTGTCAAATTACTGATCAGAATAAACCCAAGTGCTCTTGGAGACTGAATGTTTCATGTTAAACTCTCAAAAAAAGAATAGGATTGATTTGGAAATGTCACTTGTGATTTAAAAGCTTGAAGGTGAGAATGTCGGGATATAATTAGCAGCAGCTGATTTTTCTTTTATTTATTCCTTGTTGTCTGCATAAAGATGTGATGCCCTCGAGTGACTTTCTTGTCCAGCCCAAACTGGTGGCCAGCAAAGGTGGCATCTGAACTAGAGGTGGGTCTGAGATCTCAGTTGCCTCCCGTGGATCAGGAAAACCAAGCAAATTCAAGTGATAGCAGTGTGATATGGACACCTCACATTGCCTTCTTCTGTGCTGCTTTTTGATTAAGTATTTTAAGTATTCAAGTTATCACACGTTGCAGGTGATCTCCCAGGTCGCTCCCTGTGTCTCCAGCTGGAGACATCCCATCTTACAGCCGCTCATCCTTCACCTCTCAGCACCTCCTCACCCGGCACATTCAAAACCTCTCCTCCCTTTGATGTCCTGCTTTGCAGCCTGCGTGGAGCTATGATGACCAGTGTGACCATCACCTCCCCGTCCTCAGGCTCCTTGTCTCTTCCCAACCCCTCTGGAGCAGGGAAACCATTGTGGGAGCCCAACCTGGACATCTCTGCCAGGCTGGTTCAGGAATTGAAAGAAGTGGGAGAAGGAGACCCATGTGTCCCTGAGGGATCCCCACCTCCCTCCTCCTGCTCTGGGTTCTGTGTTGTTTTCCCTTCAGAAGAGAGACGAGATGTGGAGCTGTAATGAATCGCAGTCCCTGCTGAGGCACACGGATGAGTTCAACCCTCACACATCGTGATGCTGGGCTGCCCTTCCCTTCCCGCAAGGAAACCCATTAACATCTATTTAGGGACACTTGTTTCTCACCAACTTGCACACACAGCGTTAACCCTGTCCTTGCCGAGGGGCTCAAATTGTGAAGCCAGGTGAGAGGGATCATGCTGTTATTTACAGGGACAGTTTCTGAGGCTCACGTGGGACCTGACTCAGTGGCCATCTCCCCGGGGGATAAAACACCTGTGGAGAAAGCGATGTATTCTCTTTTCTCTTTTAATGCAGACAGTTCAAATAGGGATTTACCACTTACTGTCATATGATGAAATCGGCATTTTTTTTTCACAAGGAAAGGTGGCAAGAAATAGTGATATTTAAAGAGTAATTTTAGCAGCCAAAGTCAATATGATAAAAGGCTCGCTAGTAGGGAGAAACTGGTTGGGTCCTCAGTTCTTAATTTAATTAGATTCTTTCTTAATTTAAGAAAAGAGACAAGGTCCTGCAACACTGTACTAATTTCCAATATTAGGAAATATTAATGTGAAATACCACTGTCATATCCACCCCAAAACCAAGAGGACAGCAGTTTCAAAAAGGAAAGGAGTGAGGTGTCTTTGCTGGGGAAATGTGGAGAAGAGAGGAATGCTGTGTTGTGTTTCCTTGCCTGATCAAGATGAACAGATGTTTGACTGACGGACATGAGACCGTCCCTTTGCTCAGCTGGCTCCCTGTAACAGGAGATGGTGTTTCTCACAGGAGCTTATCAGTGTGTTGCTGCATCCTCCCTCTTGGTTTTGCTTTTTTGGTTGTGCTTTGAGCATTGACCTTCTGCCTTCACGGGCTCTTTCTGTGCTGGGGAGAGTGCACACGGTATCATTTCTTGCTATAGTAGCATTTGCAAACATAGTTGATACTTTTTGAAATTAGATGTGCTGCAATAAAAAGTCCAGAGTTGTTGCCCCTATTTGAAGAGACTTTTTAAAACTATCTTCTGCCGTTGGAAGGCAATCTTGCAGCAATTAATTGTAAAATTACATTTCAGGTGAACAGTGTACATTGTTTTAGAGATTAATTCTTCTGGAAATATGATCTTTCATCACTCTAGGTATTACTTTTGAAATAAACTCCTTTATTTCTCAAAAATAGAATGTGAGTCTACAAATAGAAGTAATATTGTGAATTCAGATTTTAACTGAAATCACTGACATAAAGTATTCAAGATACAGTCTTTGAAAGTCTGATTGTGATAATCCCACAGCGTTAGAATTATATTGTGCCGCCAAAGGTATGAAAAGACACGGTCTCTCTTTTTGTCAAATACAGTAAGTGTAGCCATTGGTTGGGATCACCCGGTCCATTCTCCATCCTAGCTTTGCCCTGATGATGTGCATTTCTTCTGCTCATATTATCTTTGTTGAATTTGAATAAGATTCAATTTCCTGACATCTAAGGCTCTTTGTACCTTGCAAATTGTTATCCTTAGTCATAAAAGAGGACACATTCATTCTGCCCTCTGATAACTGTGGACAAAGAAGCGTGCCAAGGGTGCAACCCTATTATTAGCATAAGGCAGATGTGATGCACTATGTGCTCTGCAGGTAACTTGCACGTGCCCAGCTGTAACTTCTCCTGGGGCAGTTTAAACATAGTGTCTGTAATGTCTGGATTTACTTGAGGGGGGCAGGCAAAGAAAATGTGTCAGGGCTTAAATTTGGAGTGTGCTGGAGGACTTTGGTGAGGTCATGGAGGGCAGAAGGGGATGCCTGAGTGTAATGCCCAGCACGACTCAGATTTAACTTTGAGTGGTCTGAGAAACATCCACGCTGGGAAATCCATCGACATCAAAGAGAAGAGCAGAAACCATTCCTGGTGTCCCGAGTAAGAGGTCTCAGGCTTCCTATACTTCACCTCAGTGATTTCACCTAAATTTCCATTTCCGTTGTGATACTGTGTATGTGAATCCCGCGCTAAATGTTTATGGTAGCAGAGGTCAAGGAAGTATTGGATGCTGTGCCCAGAGCGGAAGGGAGAAACTCCCCTTTTCTGCTGCTGCTGCCAGAGCAAGCAAATCCCATTCCCAGCCATATGGGGATCCATTGCTCTGCAGCTGCCTGCGTACTCCAGAAGAAATGAAATACTGGACAGGAAGAATTGTGTGTCGATAGCAGGTCTTTGTCAGGTGCTTATGCAGACACAGTGGGTTACTCTCCATGGCACTGCCTCCACACTCGTGCATGCAGCCAAAGATGCAAGGCTGAAACCAGCCGTCCTTCCCAGGTACTGGTAGAAAATGAGCCTGTTTCCTACACGTGCCTTTTTACCCCATGAACTTCTGCTGACAGAGTCAGGTACAGTGAGGCCAAGGAAAAACGGCGATAAAGGAGGTGACCCTGGGGCTGACTGCTGCAGCATGGCAGCTGGGGCATCTCTGGCATCTGTAACTGGGGGAACGTGGCATGACGCACGCTCCTGCTCACTTGAACTGTGGGCCTTTGGCATCAGCCCTTCAGGGAGTGTGCATCTTCCAGTGCCAAACTGGAATGATTCCTAGAAACCACATCCTAGTTTGGGTTTTGTTTGGGTTTTTTTTAAGGGAAAACCCCATCTTTGAAACAAGTAAGAATGACTGCGAGCAACAGGGGGAGTACACTGATGTTTCTCTGATGGGAGTAATGCAGCATATGGATAGTGCGAGGCTCACAGCACCTGCGGGGAGCAGACAGCAATATTAATGCCTTTTACGTCTGCCGAGGCAATTGCTGGAAAAATCCTTCCATGAGTCCTTGCTTGTTGGCAGAGCGAGGAGGATTTTCAGAGCAGGAGGGTGCTGTGCTTGGCAGCATGCCCGACCCGTGCGTCTGCAGGTGCTGCCATCACTGGTCAGAAACGCTGTGCCTCGTCTGTACTTGGCCGTCAGTATTGGCTTTGCAGCATTGAGGACAAAGACGAGGACAGCGTAACCCCATATGACAATAGGCTTGAAGAGCCGGGCTTCGCTATGCTCACCCCAGCCCTTGTGCATAGGCCTGCATCCCCTTTTCCCTGCAGTGCCACACAAGAGAGTCAAGGATGCGTCCTTATTGTAACTGGCTGCTCTTTTTTTTACACGGCAAAGCTACAGATCACACAGTAGAGTCTCTGGGCCGGGGCGTGATCTGCTCAGTTCTGGTACAGCAGGTCCTTGCCATCCCTTCATCCCCGTAGCACATTACCCTGCCATCTCCTTCCCGGACCTGGCAGCATCGTATTAAGGCTCTGAAAGTGTCCTTGCAGAGTCCTTCATCCGTCAGTGTTTTTCTGGTGCTGCTCTGGTGACATAATGAGCCTTTGTCAAGGAGTAAATGAGTTTAGAGGAGGAATGACCTGACCCAACACTTTGCAAGCGATTAACGGTGAGTGATGCTGCCTGGGACGGAGCAGGATGAGCCCACAGGTGCCGAACAGAGCTGGCTTTTCCAGAATCGTAACGCCCTAGCCTGTCTTTCTCTGCAATGGCTGGGAAGCAAGCAGTCAGTGTAGACAGGATGGGAAGCTGGAAATTACTGCAGTCCTTTCCTTGCTAAATACAGGTTGAAGTGATTAACAGGGAGAAGCCTCTTCAGTTTCCCTGGATAAAAGCCAGGCATTTCTGTGTCCCAGGTGCTGACATCTAGTTTCCCTTTAGTGTCCTTGCAGCCACCATGATCTCAGGAAAGAGGCTGCAGAGAGAATGTTGAGGAGAGGGACTGGGTCTGCCTCTACTGTAGCTGCAGAGGATGTAAACTTTCAATGCTCACCTGCTTAGTTTCTGCTGCCTTAGCCATTTTTAAGAAAGAAATCTACATTAGGCAACCATTACTCAGCATATTTTATGGTATTTTGCCCTGGTTTGAGTGTGTAAAGTTACCAGGCTGTTTAATTCAGCACTTTCCCTGCATAGCTGGACAGCATAACTCAGTTTGAGTTCAGCTTCTGTAGCAGCAGTGTGGAAAAGGGACCTCAGTTTGGGGAAACTTGATCTTTGATTGCTATCCACAAAACTCCTGCCACGATGTCGGTGTCCCTCTAACAGGTTTGCTCAGCAGCTCTGTCGTGTCGTGCTGCGGCAAACCTGAGACTTGGCCTTTTTCCAGCTCCCTTCTGATACCCCACCTGTACTCACCTGAAGAATGGCTTGGGGTTTGCTGGTTGTTTATTCCTCTGGTCTATTCTTTGCTGGTTCATTGGCTCTAACTTCTTTATTTATTTTTTACATTCTTCCGATGAATGAGCGGTGTAGCCACAATGATAGCCAGCAGGTTATTAACATCACCTCCAGGTTTGCTTGCAAGTAGTCTCTGAATAGATCTGACTGTGTTGCATCTACAGTGTTGTGTCGATACGATATTTAGCATGAAGCAAAGGATTTCTTATGCGCCTATTTCTGTATTCTCACGTATGTTTCCAGCCCTCAGGATAAGGGCACAGATGCATATAAATGTGTGCATGCTGCTCCAGCTTATCCATGAGCGACGCCCAGAGCTGATGCCTCCCAACTGGGAAGGCATTCCTAACAGTGCTGTTTCCTGGGCTGTGCGGAGGTGACCAAATCTTGAGCATTGGCAAAATCCATCCTATTTGCAGCTCAGAGTTCAAGCTTACAGCAGAAGCCTTTTGTTGTATTGCTCAAAGCAGACAATTATTTCTGTCGGTTCCTGTAAGACACCATGGGAAAGACTGCCTTTTGCATGGGATTCCCTGCAACGAGGGGGCAGTGGTTTGATGAAGCAAGAGGGTTGGAGTGACACCAGTGCCGCATCTCATGGTAGCAGCCTGTCTCTTCTGGGTCTGGTGAGCAGGGTGACAACGGTGTGTGCTTTGGGAAGGGTCTTCCCAAGGCATTCCCTGCCCCGCCGGAGGCTCCCTGCTGCAGCATCTCCTCCCTTGCAAAGTCTTGGTGTTTGAAGATTGAGCGCGAGGCTGCCCTGATTAAAATTTAATGAGGCTTGGTATTATTGAGGGCCCTTTAGTGTCAGTTCTGCACTCATCAGCAAATAAATACATCAGCCAGTGGTGTGGGGGCGAGCCCCATCTCTGCCAGCAGCCCGGGCAGCCACAGGGTCAGCTTCTGCTGGAGAGGATTGGTGGGGAGGGAGCAGCTTGGGGCAAGGTGGGGAGCTGGGTGGCTGTTCATTTTCTCTCCGGCAGCTGCTGGAGCAGGGGTTCCCTTTTATTTGTTATTTGCATACGTTAGCCATTGGAATTGAATTTGTGCCCATTCAAACTAAATTAGCGCTGCCTGGAATTTTAAATAGGCTCTGGCAGAGCAGCCCATTAACTCTATCAGAGCGGTTTCTGCAGATCCCTCCTCTGCAGGCACACGATGCACACTGGAAGCCACTGCAAAATGTTGATTATTTGCACGTTCCTGAGGATAATTGGAGTGCCAATATTAGAGACAATGTATTACGGTTTTGAAAGCCATCAGCATGGCTCAGAGCTGGGTTTAACTTCCTCTACTTCTAAAAAAGGTATGGTGTAAAAGTCTCACCAAATCGGTTTGCAATTCCTTGGGCTTAATACCATATTAATGTGATGACCTCCGGGTCCCTGTGCCCCCGATCCCTCGCATGAAGCTCTGGCTCTGCTCTGGCAAGCCCATTGCCACCTCTCAAGGTTGCCCTGCTCCATCCCTGGCAGGTTCACTGGCACCCCCTGACTCCAGCTGCTTCTTCCTCACCCCGCCAACAGCCTTTCTGCTCTGTCAGGGCCCCCATTGATGGCCTGCCCAGGACATTGGCTGCTCTCACCTCGGGTTTGGAGCCCTGTTGGCTGGGACCCCAGGAGCAGCCCTGACTCCTTACCATCTGAAGGGATGCTTTGTGCCTTCCTCCCAGCCCTCGTCCCCATCCCAGGCGTGGGAGCCCCACATAGGGTCATTCACAGCCCTTTCCTGGAAAGCATTCAGGACTCAGGTAGCCTTGCCAGGTCTGGCAGCACGACTTGCTCAGCAGCTCTGGGAGTAAATGGACACTATGTGTTGGACTTGCTATTTTGTTCGATAGTCTCTAATAAGAAAAGAGAAAATATACCTGAGCAAAATGGTGCATCTTGTTTACAGAGAGTGGAATTTAATTTAATTTCTGCAAATTCTTTGCAGAAAAAAAACATGTTCAATCAGCCAGAGATACTACAGCAGAGTTTATGAGACAAGGCTTGGCTGCCTCTTCCCAGTACCAGCCAGGATCCTTAAATTCTGTTGGATTATGTATTGGATATCTTTCATGATTATGAAATAAGTGAATGGAGCATCACACTGGTGTTCTTCCAATGTTACGCACTTCTCAGCAGTCCCTGCTCCAGACATTTCCCAGGCACGCTTCCATCAGGCCCTTGTGTTGGCTTTATTTTGCTTGGCTATACGCATGTGTCTGTACATCAGTAAAACAACCGAGGAACTTTCTCATTTGAGCCCAGAGAAATGGGTCAGCACTACACAGAGACAGACATCCTTTCTTATTTTTTTTTCTTCCGGAGCCAAGTCTGTTCCTGGAATGTCCAAAAATGCTTTGTGGCTTTCCAGGCCAAGGGAGATCACACAAATGCAGGGCGCATTGTCCCTGAGTACAAAATTACATGGTGTGCATCCTTAATTGCTGTTGCAATGCCTCCATCCTAGGGCAGGTGCTGCACAGAGAGGGAGACTGCCCATTTATCACCTCGGATGACAAGTCTCCATCTCACGGTCCTTCCTCATGTAATAATAAAAAATACACTATAGGCATCAATCTACAGTCAATAAATACAGCTCCTTTGCCTCTGCAAAGCCAAAGCACAACCTGCCTGCCCTTGCACCTCTTGTTGGGTACCCACCAGGCAGTTGGAAGGGGAAAGTCTGGGAATCGGCACCGTGGCTCGGAGCAGCGCAAAGCAGAATTTCTTCTAGAATTTGATATAAAGTGGCCAACATGACTCCTGTGTAATTGCTTTGAATCCAATTAATGCTGCCTGAGTAGATGTTAGGAATTATAAAGAGGAATACAAGTCTGAGCTTGTCACCTAAACTATGATAATATTCCTTCAAAGGAGGCATATTTGCAAACATTATTAATTACCTGGGGAACAGCTCAGGGTTTAAACTGAATTAAGGGGGGAATGTGTTTTTGTGATTTCAGGTTTGATTGAGAGAGAGAGATCACCGTATTCTCAAACAATGGAGCATTTCTTTGTTACAGACTTGGCAGCAAAATACAGGGAGTTAGTCTGTACCGAGTCCCCCACGCCCCAAAACCAATTTACCAGCAAGGATATTATGCCAGGAATTACCTGGGGCCAAAAGAGCTTTTAAAAGTGTTTAGCACAGGCTTCTCTAATCAGAAAAACCCAGGAGTGCATAGCTAAAATTTGGCTTTTTTGTTTTCCATAAAGGGTCATTTGGCTTTAGGGTGTGTTGGAGCTTTTTTGGGTTTGGTTGTTCTCGGGGTGGGCTGTGGGTACCTTTGTGGGGTCCTGCAAAAAAAAAAAAAAAAACATGTTCAGATGGAAGTCGAGGTACCCAACCAATTTCCCTGGCCACTTCTGGCAGGCAGGTGGCAGGGGAAAGGATGGCGTGACACCGGAGCAGGCGGCTGCGAGGTCGGACGGGCTTGTGACTTAAGTGGGGCCAGCAAACCTTGATGTGGTGCAGGCAATGGAAACCAAAGGACCCAGTAAATTACCTGCAGCACAGGCTGCAAGGGAATTGAGTACAAGACTGGTGTGAGAGCAAAACTGCTTAGACCCTATTAGCCAGGGAAATACCTAGGATCTCTTTTTTTTTTTCTTTAATCTTTTTTTGCCTGCACTCAATGTAAAGAAATCATCAGCTTGTCCGAAATGACCCCATCCTAAGCCAAAACTACCACGCGGATCTCACCTTCATCAGAGGTCTGCTTGTCTGAGAAGGCACCTGGAGCTGGTTTCAGCCCCCAGTTTTACCGGTATCACTGCACCTGAATGGACTTAGAGCATTCAAGAGATCCAATTACTGTAATATAGAGCATAGCTGTGTGAGTCCTTTATAAACCCTGCCCTGGTCCAGTACCCAGAGAGCCCTGGGAGGGAGACTTAGCAAATGTGGTGTCCTCTTTTGTCTGGACATGTGTGGCCATAGAGTCTCTACATTGATATTGAGATTACTTCTCTTACAAGCCACAGAAACCTGGTGCTTCCTTAATTGCAACATGCAAGCTGCACTTGAAAATACTCTCAGAAGATATTTGCTGCTTGGCTCAGCTGTGAGCTGAGGATTTCAGGGAGTTTTGAATGGAAATAGCATCCTTGTTGGCCCTTGAGTTGCTGCTGTCACCAGAAAGTAAGTTTTATTTTAATTCTATGGTGGTAAAAACCCCAGCACCTTTGGTAGCGTCTCTGGCTGTGTGTGGAGCCTGCAGTCACGTCCCTTGAATTGCTAAGCAACTGTGGCCCATTTGCTCTTGTGGAGCAAATTGAAACATTGATTTATCTATTTGTTTTGCAACCAACACCAAAGCTTCATTATGCTGTTCCCTAGGGACATACTCCCACGTGCTCAGATTGGAAATTAACTCCTCTTACCAAAAAGTGTGCATGGCTTTGTTTTTAATTTTGAAGAAAAGTCCAGAAGCATAACGCTTGGCTCGCTGTGTGTTTGCATGCGGCCGTGGGCTGTTTCAGGAAGAAAACATGGAGTCTCCCTTCCCTGGGCTGCTGGATGCTGGTTTCACATTTGTGTCTGATCCAGGATGTCGTTTGAGCCTCATATGCCATCTATAGGTCTGTGATGTATGCTGCTTGTAACTGTACCGCAGCTAGTTATTCAGAGAGATGGTTAGTTGAAAGCAGAATTCAGCAGTAGTGCAGACAGAAATTTAAGATGCCCATCCAGTACAAGTGATGAAGGGAAGCAGTATACCCCAAAACTGGCATGGAGCAGGTGAGAAGAGGAATGCAGGTGCTGAAGCAGGGCAGGAGTCTGTTTTGAGACGTGCCAGACTTTGTGCATGATCACTGGGAATGTTTTACAGAAATTATCTACCCACACAAATGTACAAATTTGCATGTCATACAGGCAAAATACAGCAGTCTTAGTTTTACAAAAGCACATAAAAGCTCAGTAGCAACAGAAAGCAGCAGCCTGTGGCTTCCTGATGCTCTGCCTGCCAGGCACCCCTAAGCCTAGCTTTGTGAAGTGGGACTGATTTTTGGGGATAGGCAAGCATGGTCTGTGGCAGAACAACTGCTCTGAGCCTTTGCTGCATCTGCTGGTTATCTTGCAGCTTGTTGGAGGAGTAAAGGTCTGAGAGCTGGACTGTGATTTGCCACAGTGGGAGCCATCAAAGGTCCCTAGGCAGGACCACTGGATCAGTGTATGACATAGGAACACTAGATCAGTGTTTAACCCCTGGTGAGCTGAGATGCATTGCCACTGCAAGAGCCACTCTTTGGTAGCACTCATAGGCAACCCCTAACCCAAACAGTAGTGTCTACTTAAACTTTGTTAAAAGACTGGGAAAATGGAAACATATGCATACAAAATTAGATGATCTGTTCCCTTGTTTTGAGTGTCAAAATATATAATAATGTGATATAATGCTTAATTACATGAGTGAATATTTTGTTAAATGGTTGGATGTTTTCCCATATGGAGCATAAGTAAGGTTTGAACGTGGGACTTTTGGATTCTCTTGAGCTAACAAAATACTGAATGGCAAAACTGGGCTGCCGCTTTCAATGTGGGCTGGAGCCTTTGGGGTGATATGGCACACGGTTTTATGCGTGGTGTGTGGTTTTGTAAGTTGGCCGTTGGGAGCTTCAGGGCTCCCAAATGAAGTGCCAGTCCCAAGAACAAGGGGTGGCACAGTGGTTGGAATTGGTGTGGCGCAGGCTGTCCTGCCCTGGAGTCTCATCGCTGCTGTTGTGAGGTCTGCCTCTTGCAGGCATTTCTTTTCTGACTGGGCTGCCAAATTGCACCATTTCACATGCAAAGCACACACATGGTGGACCTGCTCCATCTTCCTGCACGTGCTTTGTGCAACCACAGCCTCCTCCCACCACATGCATCCATCCATGTGCCTGTTCTGCTGGCGCATGCTGAATTTTGCTGGCAGGTACGGCACTTATGGCCAGCTTTTGTTACCTTTGTGCAAGCTGCACGTGAGATCTATGTCCATGATGCTCTTTTCTCTTATACCACCCTCTAATGATCCAAATGGTCTCAATGTGGGGATCTGCTAGTCCATTGCTGTTCACTTTTGATATAAACTCTTTGGGTCACTTTCTCCCCAGAATCTCGATGCTTCCTTTCTTGGTGGCTGATGTTTCCATGGGCAAACAGAAAATAGATTATAGCAAATCTATAATCAAGCAGATTTAGCTTGATGAACTGAAGCAAACCATGGAGGTTGTGGCAGCTGCAGTATACCCTTCTCATAGGAACCAAAACCAGAGGCTGTCTCACAGCTGCTCCAAATGCCATCTTATTGCACAAGGATATCTTTAATTGGCACCTGGACTCAGATCTTAGCTCCAAAAATACTTGTGGCAAACTAATATAAGGACTTCCCCCCACAAAATGTAATAGCTAAGCTATTTCCTGCATCTGTGGTGTTTCAGCCACCTCTCACAATGAGACTGTATGGTCCAGAGACCACTCCAGGGGATCCTGGGAAAGGACTGGAAGAGAAAAATGCGGAAAGGTTCTCCTTAGGGATGGACACAGGACATCCGTGTTCATTCTATGTGCTGTTGGCGGTTAGGTCTGCACCTAAACTTGTCCATTTTGCTCCTAAAATTCCTGGACCTCCTGAGAGCATGCTGCAGAGCCAGGGAGCAGCGTGGACGTGCTGCTCACACCTCCCCGAGCTCACAGTTTCGAAGGAAACTTCCTTTCTGCATTCTGAGAGTGTGCACCCTGTGCAACCTGAAATCCTGCACTTGCAGGACCTAGGCTGAGTTCTTCTGTGCCTTTTGGGTAGCTGTGCTCTTCAAACGTTCTCCTTCGGGTTGAAAGGAAATGGAAATAGATGGGAAATAGGAAGAGGAGGAAGCTAAGAAGGTACACCAGGTTTGAGGAGTTTGGCATAATAAATTAACAGATAAACAGGCTATTGATTTGATTGTCTAGCGCTTGCCCCATGTCAATGAACGCAAAGCATATTTGCTCATTAAGCCCAAACCATGTTCACAATTATTTTTCAAAGCACTTTCAGGAAAGTAACAGTAATTAATAAAGTTTAAAGTTCATGCAAGTGCTGCTCATTCTGAGACTTCCTTTTAGACTAGCTGTGCATTCCAGCTCCCCGGCTGTGCTTTGGCTCACCGTTCTTCACATGCAAAATGCATTATTAAAATGCACTTAAGCAAAACACAGCAAATGGGTGGAGCAGAGCTGGCTGCCTCTGCCTTGTACCAATGGCGGTTAGCTGCTGAAAGAAGAGAAATGAAGAAGTATGAGGTTATTTAAGGCTCAGTCTGCCTTGGCGGAACGTGCTTAAAATGAAGATGTTGCTGATGAATAGAAAAAGAAAGGAGTAGAAGGCCCTGGGCCAAGGGTACTTGGCAACGTGGAGGTATTTGGTATTATTTGAAGGACTCTTTAGCCAGTGGCTAAATGGTGTCTGGCACCTCATTTGAAAGTTTCAGGGTCGGGGAGGGCAGGGCATAGTAACATCAGACTGGGGAGGTCCTATGCCATGAATTTCTTGACTGAGGCATCCAACACCTGCAAAGAGTTACAGGTTACCATTTTGCTGTATTCAATCTAAACGTACAGGAAATTACTACTCAGGTTTGATTAAGTAAAATTAGGGCTGTTCTCTGGGTTTGCTGACAGTCTTGTCATCACAAGAGGACATTTTGGCAAAAACATTGCTGTGTGAGGGTTGCACCCTACATTCAGCTGGCAATCCTAAGGAATTTCCTAATAGTGAAAACAAGGCTTCAGCAATGTCTGTGTATGGCCTTGCACCCTGTAGGAAAGGTGAGCTTGCTTTTCTTTTTTTCCTCCCCCCCCACCATCAAATAACTGTAAAGAAACATCAGTTATTCCATAATGGAAATTAATAACCCATATTCTGTTTGATGTTATGTCCTGTTAGTACACAAGTATTACATGTGCTGCGTATCCCAGGGCAGCTATTACGAGCTGATAAATGGTGACACATTTGTGTTTGCTTTCCTGTCCCATGGGGATGCTGCAGTGCTGGTAGAGATGCTCTAATCCCATTGTGTTTTGGTCACAGCGTCCAGGATCTCATCTGCCCCAAGGGCACTTCTCTTGAGCCACGCAGTGAAGCACATCCTCCCTGTGCAACATACAGAGCTAGCGCTTGCAGTGCATTCTCTCCCTTCTCCAAAAAAAGAAACAGAAGATGGACAGACTGTTTTTCCTGCACTTGGAGTCAGTTACCTGTTTTAATTCCAGCTGAAAAACCAGGGCAAGGAATATACATCAACACCATACAGACTCTTTCTAAATCACCACAATTGAGCTTAAATTCTTCTTATTCTTCACTGTAAACCTGTCCTAAAGTAGGTTAGTGGATCAGAGCAGATCTGCTCTATATTATTTATAGATTGTTTCCTTTTGGTTCTTGCTGCTTGGCTGGATGCTGCTAAAGAGCGCTCCATGTTCCAGCAGTCTTTATCTTTGCTGCAGCTTTAAAACCTTCTATTTTTGTCTGTAGGAATCCCAGCTCCCTTCTCTGCTAAAATCAGCACACTGGCAATGCTGAAAGTCTTTCATCGCGTGTTGTGCCAAGATCTGACTATGATGAAAAATGCTGCACCATTTCGTTAGCGGGTGAGCACAGGTACCAAGGGCAACACCAGCACGGGTATTCGCCTGCCACGCTCCCAGGGCCAGCATCCTTCAGGGGGTGTTTTCAGGGAAAGCTGCTTTCATCTACCAAAAGGATGCTTTGGCCAGGATATTGCTGCACAAGCACTGTCACCCCTTGGAGCCAGATAACCATTCAGGAGCATTTGCAGCAAAACCAATAGTCATCTTTGGCTACAAGTAAGTTTGAATTCAGCAGGCTCCAGCAACCCAATGCAGGACTGCCCTCTCAGCAGTGTGAGGCAGGAGCCCTCATAATTTTCAAGGAGCCAAGGAGCTCTCATAATTTAAAACCACTGTCAGGTGAAGAGACTCTATGCAGCAGCCAAATGTGATAGTCAGGGTAGGGCTGCATAATTTATGAAACTGCATTTCTTTTTGATGAGATTTTGAGTCTAAAAGCTCTGGGAAGGGTGTGCTATTTTTTTATTGCATCTCTGAACTCAAATTATGTCAGATTCTGTGGGCACAGCCTGTGCTTGTAAAAAAAAAAAAGAAAATATTTAAGAAAATAAAGTGCAGGCTTAGATAGCTCTGGCTGCATGAGAGCTCCTGGTCCAGCTCAATGCAAAGTAAAACAGCTCCTTGCAAATCCAAATCTCTGCCAAGCACTCCCAAGGATTAGTCTCTCCGTATCCAGAGGGATCGCGGGCTTTAGCAGTGTGCCAGGGATTGTACGCACATCCCCAGCAGTCGGGTGCTGGTCCTGCTCAGCCGCAGGACGTTTGGGTGGCAGGGGGACAGTTTATTCCCAGGTGCTCTCTGCTGTATCCAGAATTACAAGGCCCAACTGGGTGCTTCTAAATGAATTGGCTTGGATTACCCTTGTGTTCAGTATCTCTCTGTCCCAGGCCCCTTTTTTGTATATTGCATGATCTGGCTGGACCTCCGATCCAGCACTGGTCTGTAAAAGCCACCTGAAGCAGCAGCCAGGATCTTCCTTCTAGGCGTTTCATGGCCCTGGCTTGTACAGCAGTGTGAAATGCTCATCGCGGGTTAATTCCCAGTCTCATCACAACCTCTGAAAGGATGGAAATTTGGGGTCCCTGTCTGCTCTTCTCGTGCATGTCAAAGGTCATTGTGTGAAAGGTGCGTGGACAGTCATTGCTTTGAGTAAATATCAGCACATCAGCCCAACAAATTCTGGTTTTCACTGCAAAGATGGGTACCTGATGTTCGGAGTGTTGGAGGTAGACTGCTTTTGGTATACGGGCTCCCTTTTTGAGCAGGTTATTCTGAGTAAATTGTTGCAGCACTGTTTGAGGTCGGAGAGGCTGATATCACCAGCTGCACTAATGTGTAAGGATTTGGGAGACATTGATATTTTCTGGAGATAAACTGCTAGAAATCAGGAAACTGTGGCCCAAGTTCCTGTTCCCTTATCTCTGCATGCATGTTATCAAGAGTTTAAAATATGTGTATGATAAAGCACTTCACAGAGCAGTTGCAGTGATGATGTGTCCTGAAAAAGCATCTCTGCCTTCCTCAGGGACAGGGGAGCCCAGGAGAGCCTTGCCACCGGGATGGGAAACCACTTCTTTTGGTCAGATTGGTGTTGGAGCATGGGATGCTTTGGATACTGGGCCGTCGAGAATCAAGACCTTTTATAATGTGTATTTTTAATGGCGAGCTGGGAAAGAGAGAGAAAATTGGAAAGCTGTTTCTTAGCCCTGTAGGTGCTTGGGTTTTGGGGTTTTTTAAGATATCATTAGAGGCTGTCATGGTTTGTCAGTGTTTCTCTTAATGTGCAACTGAGGTCAAGAAGCAAAAAAGATGTTTGCATAAAAACAAAAAGCAGAAAGATTGAATAAAACAAAGTCTATCATAACACTGTTACACAGCTTGGTGGTGCAGCAGCCTTTTCTGATATGCTGCGGGTGATGCTGGACAGTCCCATTCAGGAGGGTTGGCTGCAGATTTGAGGGGGGTAGCAGAGATCACTCCCTGGAAAGGTCCTGTGTAAAGAGAATTGAAAAGATTAATATTAACTAACTAAGAAAAGAAGGTGTCATACAAATACTGTGTAAGATGAGGAATTGTTCCCAAAATTGTAGAGAAGACACTTCTGTCCTTTTTATCTTATAATACTGAATAAGGGGACAATAAATTTTACTAAACGGCAACAAAAGTCAAATCTGATTTAAGGAAAGGAAATACTGTGAAACTGCTGTAAGATGTCATTCAGTTCTTGAATGTGGTAAACTCAAAAATGGAATGAAAATATGCATGGATGGTGAGAGCATCCAGAGGAATAACAAGCAATCTTGTTAGGGGGACTGCCAGAAGGGACGTCAAACCTTGGACCTTATTGGGACTGGCCACACTTTTGGGGCCACTCAGGGCTTTTTGTCAGTGTCCCCCTATATGACCTCCCTCCCTCCCATGCCACAGCACTCTGTCAGCTCCATGGATGAATTTCCTCCCTGTCTCGGGTCTAGCCTACTGCCATCCATCATTTCTAGTTTGCTTGAAATTCACCTGTCCGGGCCCATGGCAGCAGTGATGTGGATGTTGGCCGGGTGGAGGAGCATCCCTGCCGGGACAGCGCTGGCGTGCATTGAAATGGGGGTGCCATGCTCCCCAAATGCAGCCTGCCAGTCCTTCCTGTCACGTCCCACCTACGAGAAGGGGAGAGTGACTAAGGTCCGCAAATCCCCTCGGTGTGGATTAAAGTGAGATAACACTCAAGGTCCATACATGAGCATCAACTTTAATGGAACGAACACTCTATAAGCATCAACCCGCTGTGTATTAATACGTCACATAAGCTAAGCGTCTTTATGAGAGGTTGAGGTAGGCCTTGTGTTACTTAGCAGCATCAAGGGCAAAGAACGAGAAGGGGGAGAGAGGGGGGGAGAAGGAGAGGAAAAGAGAGAGAGATCAAGAGATCACCAATCCTGGATCCAGCATTGGACCTGCCAACAGGGGGTGTCGGTGTGGAGAGCGCCCCGAGGAGCTCGTGTGTGCCCCTGTTTATTGGCCCCAGTCCAAGGTTTCTAGAATCTTCTCTCACCCTGGTTTCAGGAGTGGTTGAGACCTCAGGCAGGCAAGGAGAGTGACACTGGGCCCCTCCCCGTGGCTGGCTTCTGGAGCTTTCTCTTGAGGCATTGTCTGTGCTCACAGCACAGTCGCTTGGGCCTTGTCCCTTACACTTCCCAATTAGGGGTGATGGTTTTCCTTGTGAGGCCAGGGCATCCACTGGAGACCTGACTGGGCTCCCTAACATAGCACTGCAGTGAGCCATGCAAAGATAATTCAAGGCGGCAGCGCTAAAGATTCATCGGCATTGCTGGAAATCTTCCAGTGGAAAGAAGATGATGCTGAGCTGACACCAGTGCCGCGCTTGAGGAGGCACCATCACAAGCCCATACAGGGTGGGACCCCACTGCACTGTCTCCTCCTCAGTGTCTCGGCAGTGCGGGTTTGCTTTGTGCTGGGAGATGTCCTGGGGGTGCCCTTGCTCTGCCGGGCACTCTTCAAATTTGTCCTGTTAATGAATGGCATCCCTAATCATCAATATGTTTTTCATAGGAGGTGATTGCATGAGTGGTATCAGAAGTCATTAATTCTGAAATGTGGACTCTAGGGGACACTTACAGCAAGTTCAGCCAGCAAAAAACCTTTCCTTGTTAATGCTTCCCCTGTTGGGCAGGTGCTAGACGGACAGTCACCCATGTGCAACCCTCCTCAAAAAGGAGCTCTTCTGCACCATCCCTCCAAAGCAAAAAGAGCAGAAGATTCCCTAAGCCCTGGCAAAGCTCTCGTTCTCTCAGAGATAAATATTTCTCCAAAATAATATGGCAAGGTGGCTGTCACACTCTTTTAAACCAAAATAGTATCACCTGATGTGTTACATGAACTGTGATTTTTTTTTTTTATTTGTGGCGATGCATCCTCTAAGGTCTTTCTAATGTAATTTGGGATTATTTGTGACTTCCAAGGCGCGGGTTCAAACTGCCTAGTTGAGGCTGCCTGTTATACTAAGCAGCAGTTGCGAGTATAAGGGCTTTCCAATCTGATAGCTTTTGGTTATCAAGCAGGGAGGTAATACCTAATACTCAATAAAAAGCCTAAATCTGGCCTATGAAAAGGAATGAGTTCTTTCTAAAGTGCTTCAGTGTCGAGACACATCTAAATCAAGTTATTGGGTGAGGGGTGGGTTTCTGCCATGGGGCTAGCAGCTTCCCTTAAACACTAACTGCATGCGATGCCTGAGCTGAATACCCTTCAGAGCTGCTTAAGAGCTTCTCTTTTCCATTTTGGTGATATCGTTCTAAATTATACATTAAACTTATCAGGGTGAGTAATGCATCACAGCTTCCCCGTGTCAGACTTAATGTTACTTACTCAGCTGTAGCTTCGTGTTTGCTTTTCCCTTCTGTTTATCTTCAGGCTCTGTGCTAGGACGGAGCAGACCCTGGGTCCTCCTTACCCAAAGCTGTCTGCTGCAGAGATGCTCTATAGGAAACCAGAATATGGCTTCTGGTCCGACTGCTTTAGGGAGGTGGAGTGCTGCCCCATACCAAGGCAGTGCTGTTTCATGAGAGCAAGACGTACCACACTGCAATTTCTGTGAAAGGTCCCTGGAAAATGCTATATTCAATCAAACTCATCCTACTGTTCCATGGGATGCAGGTGCTTTCTGTAGGTTGGTTTTGTGCTTGTGAGTAAATAAGCCAAAACACCCAAAGAATTTGAACCACTGCCCCACGAGGCAACGCACGGGAAGAACCGTCACGGCAATTTATCAGCTCCGCAAGCATTGATTTTGGGTAATGAGGGACCAATAAGATAGAAGTTGTAATTTTAGGTGCTACAGGAAAAGCAAGTAATTTGCTACTTTTCCTTGCCAATATGTCTGAAGACAGGTAGCATTTTGTTAAGTGCAGCTTTAAAAATGAAACTGAAGCAATTTTCTTCCAGTGGCTTTTCAGAACGTTGTGCAGCAAGATGCAGCTAAGAAGAAATGTGTCTCTCTGTTTTAAGTGCTATGTATTAATGCTGGTTTCTTTTGTGAAGTTACCAGGCTTTGTTGCTGAAATTCTGTGCCCATTTGCCCCTTGTAGAAATTATCTTGTCTTTAGGTGTGACCACAAGCTGCTACACCTTCTGAAATGTTGATGTTGCACAAGGATGACAAAGGGGGAATTCCTAATTTTAGGGTTTTTTCCTCTTGCAATCTCCTTGTGTTGCTTTGCCTTTTACATTTCTTCCACTAGCTGTTAAATAACTCACTCCCAGGAAGCCAGCCGGAGTACCCTCTAGTTCCATACTGCTTCTCTCTTTAGCTCCCTCTGCCAAGACTCCCCTGTTTGATCTACCTGTTTCTTTGGCCACATCAGGCGCTTTAATATGCAGATGGTCTGCAGGAGTGGTGCTTTTTCAAACAATCCTTTTATAATGTTCCACTTCATTTTATTCTGATGTATATATAAATAATTGGTGCCTCTAATAGATTGCAACTATACTCCTGAGTCATACTTCCACCATTTTTCCTCTGCTTTTTTTGCAGAAATCAGTAGGCAGATGTGGGAATTGGCACTGCTCTTTTAATAAATGCAGTCACTCAAATGTCTTTAGCACCTGAGTGGTTTTTTTTCTGAACAGCAGTCAGCTTTTGCTATTTGTATCACCCTTTCACCTTATTATGTTTACATTTCTATAGCAAAACACTGCATGTTTTCAGCAAAATTAATCAGTATAATTATATGTGATTTCCAATGTCAGGTTCAGCTGAAACACTGATTTAGGGTGGTGATTAGCCCTATCAGAAGCAATGAGGATGGAGAGCTAATCTCTGCCTAAAACTGTTATTTTGAAAGATGCCGTTTATACTCTATTCATAAATTGAATATTTCCTCTGAACCCCCCAACCAATTTGAATAGAAAATGTATTTATGCTAGATGGCAGTGCACCTTGTTTGTTTTAGACTGCTGCTTTGCCATTGTTTGCAGAGGCTGCCATTATTCAGACAGAAAGGGGTTGAGCTAGGTGCAGGTATTTATTAACAGGACCTCTGCACCTTTGTATTTGGCTGAGGTTATACCAAATGAAATCTTGACATTATTTAAATCTGCATAGTCTTTATCTTCTTTGATCCCTAAAAAAAAAAATCTAAAATGTCCTGTGAATGTTGTTTATGAATAGTGCAGCAAGAGTAGGCATGCCTTGAAATGCTGTTCTTCCCGTGTAAAATACCTGTGTATGGCTTGCTGTCTCAGTGCATCCCTTGACATAGAAAAGTTTTTGAACCCTTACAAGGCTTATGAGACAGGTTCAAGGTTAGTTATGAACATGAAAGATTCATGGAAGTGTGGATTTATTCTTCAGCAAATCATTTCAACCATGTGGCCTTTCAGAATGAGGAGCGTTTTAAAGATCGCAAGCTCCAAGAGTGATTAATTTGCTATTTTAGTCCTTTAGAAAGTGCAATTATATAGAAACGAAGTTCCCATGTTGTAAAAAAAGTTCAGATCAATTAAAACAATTTACTTCATTGCTAATGGTTTCAGACCATTGTAATTTATTGGTAAATAAGTGTCTTCAAAGGCATTCTCATTCAGTGAGTGCACAGAGGAAATGTTAACCAGTTCTTGGATAAATTAAGTCTCGAATTCAGTAACAGACTCTTACTGCAAACCACAGCTTGAAGGATTCCAACTTTTGGAGAACTAAAGCTTCTGATGGGTTTTCAGTGTTCAGAGAAATGCAGATAACAAGGGAGTGGCCGTGGGCTGGACTCTTGAGCAGCCAAGGTGCTTACAGCCTGCCGGGCTCCTGCAGAGGAGGGGCGCGCCGTTCTCCCCCACAGGCACGTCTTGGGGGATGCATCCCTTCCCACTGCGCTGCTGTTGACCATCAGGAGGAAGCAAAATGCAAATGTGCTACCCAAAGTCTGGGTGGGTTTTTCTCCTTCAGACCCGAGTCCCATCTCATCAGTACCAGCAAAGGACATATGAGTGTCTGACCTCCAGCCTCAGAAATAGTACAGTGCTTAACTTCCCACTGATGTCTGCAACTTCAAATCGTATCCCTTCCACACTGTATTTATTTTCAAAAGCTATTTAATTTGGTTTTCCCTGATTATTTCAGTTACAAATAAAAACTTGTGGTTTTTTCCATATGTAGACAAACAATATTAACAAGGTGAGGTGCCTCCCTTTAGCAGCTGTGAAAAATCACTGGTGTTAGAGAACAGGCTAGGTCCCTGTTTTGATGTTCAGGAGAGGTGAGAAGTTAAACGGCAATTATTGAGTAGCTGTTATATCACCCGCAAATATATTCTGCGAAATCTTTTGAATGGTCTTTCAAAATGGACTTTTTTTTTAGTAGAACTTAACAGCATTAAAAAACTAGGAGTCAGTGCCGGTTTTGTCAGGGTCTCACTTATCCTGTGGACAAGTCTGCTGCAGCTTCAATTTGCCTGCTTGGTAAAATAGGCTGTCACATGCCAGGGACAGCCAGATCTGTCAAGCTCCACACAGTTTTCCTTTATTAGTTCTATTGGTTTTATTGCCTTTCTTATGCTCTGAGGGATGATGGTTGTTTAGTGACAAGAACCTGGAAAATCATTCAAGTTGACAATGCTTTTTAGATTTCATTTTTTCCTTGTGTCTCTATCTATAAAAAAGAATGACTTGATGACACAGTGAACTTAGCGGGGAGTTTGCGGTATTACTGAGAACTTGCCTTCAAGTTCTGGGGTCTGCTTGTGTTGCCATCGCCACATCACCAAACTATGGTCATGTATGGACTTTTACCTCTCATACTAGAAACCCTGGTTGGTACCTCACAGCTTTTTGTATGGCAAGGACGTGCTTTGTTTTTCAGCAAACAGTGACAATCTGGCTTTAATTTCTTTAGGCGTGGTGGTTGTTCTGGTCACTTCCAAATTGTGTGTGCAAGTCAGGAGGGAAGATTTTTGTGACGTTTTCCAGGTTCTTGCAATACTGAGCCAGTTGAAACATTTCTGACATAATGCCAAAACATCAGGAAAGCTGGAGAAGACAAAATTCAAACTAGCTATGATGGAGGATCTCCTCTGGCTGTGCATGGGTTTTCATCATTAAACATTCGCTGCCTAAAGAGAGGGATGCTGCATTCCTCAGAGAGCACTCTCCTAATGCAGAGCCAAAAGGAGACCCTGCAGGGAATCCGTGCATTCGCCCACACTGGTTTTGCTGCTTGTAGTCTCATTACATATTCCTTTACAGGTTTCTTTAATACTCCCTGATGTGGCAGGCAGATAGCACGTATCACGTGAAATATCTGCCCTTCAGGCTGGCAGAGCAGGACATGATCTCCCTCGTGCTTTAGCATCACAGCATCTTCAGTAGCCCTGGGATAGGCAGTGCTGCTTTTCCAGTCCCAGAGTTTAGGAATAACGTAATCAGCTTTTGCATATGTAACAAGAACGGAATCCCCTTTGCTTTTCTGCCATTCTGTGCCTGTCACTGAACACACGGAGGCAGAAGGATGGCAGTGCTGGCATAATCACTTCAAATGGACGGTGGGTACTGGCTGCGCTGACGTTACGGTCCTAGCAGGCAGAGGTGATAACAGCTGCTCCTGGGTAGGGCATTTGCTACTTCAGATGCATGTTTTTCTGACAATGAGTAGGCAATAACAAGTCCCAGTGACTTGAATTTCTGCTGTAGCTGATGTTTCTGCCGGCTCTTGTGCTCTGCAGCTGTGGCAGGTGACGGAAACGCTCCTGATGGCAATAGAAATGTTCCTGAGGAATGGGAGAAAGCAGCCACAGCTCCTGTGTCTCTGCCAAGATGAAAATCTTTCCCGTTGAGCTGTTTGCGAGGAGGCACGACTGCAGTCACCCCAAATCATGCTGTTGCTGAGTCAGCATTAAGTCTCCATTCCGGCAATATTAGAAAGTAATGATCTGTGGCTGGATGAGTGAAGACACTTGTATCTAGCAACAAATAGGAGGCATCTGGGCAGGGTCTCTGACTCAAAAAGGCAGTCTTTGCTGGCAAAAGAAAAATGTTCCCAGGCAGAAAACCTATGCAGGGTATGTACAAATGCTAGATATTGGCACTTTCTGGCAAAGCACTGTACACTGGCTCAAGGTAGATCATGCTATGAAGATAACTTTGCAAAAAGCCTTTTGATGAATTCCGTCCCTTAATGTAAGGGATATGCTTGTACCTTGAAACTGGAGTGTAGTGGAGTTGAACTGGTACAAGGGGACTAGAATTTGTCCCAGTGAAAGGGAACAAGGTAGAGCAAAAGAGGAAAAAGATATGGTCTACTGTGAGTGTCCAGTAACAGCCAGGAGGGTAGGCATAGAAGGTGGTCAATATTCCTCTCAAAAATAATCTTACCTGCAGTAATGTCTGGCACACTTAACAATAGACTCAGATCAATTCTCTTGCTCTTACTTTTTCTTGAGGCACTGCGTGGTGAAAAGTGACCTATATACGTGGTTGATAAATAGCCAGGAACTTGCTGTAGCCACTTTCACCTGATGATCTCCAGCAATTACTGCTGGCATGGTGCACACACGTGGTCAGAGCCCTGAGGTGGTTGGGGGGGCTTTGCTGACTGGCCCCGCGGCCACGCAGCCTGTGGCAGCAAAGGTCCTTTGTTGTAGGGGTGGAACAGCAACTTTCCCTTCTGTGGCACCAAATAAGGTTTTTCTTCTTCCTTTCTCCTCTGTGTCCCATGTCTGCAGGGGTGGCATTTCTAGCTATTAATACTAATTAATAAAACTAATAATAGTATTCTATTCTAATACATCTTCATACTATTGAAAGGGTTGTAGGTACATGTGAGAAACACTGCCTGATGAAGTTCAAGATCTGAGACGTGCAAACTGAAGAAGAAAAACTGGTCTATCCTTTTTTTTTTAAAGGACAGTAAGACAAGGATCTCTGTTCCTCTTCCATGTTTGGTGCAGCCAGGAAAAGAACAAAAAAGCAGTAAATTTTGAAAGTCTGGATAGTGGAGAATATTGCTGTTTCTGGGATTTCAAGGACTCTTCATAAGCTGCTCATTCCTCAGTTACGTATTTTAGATGTTACTTTAGATGCATCGATGCCTAAGCTGAAAAAAAAACCACACCTTTGATCTGCGCTCACTTTCTCTAGCATTTACAAACTTAAAAGTATTTGTGCTAAACTTTAATTATTCCCATGTCTGGCACTGAATGTTCTGACTACTGCTGCTTTTTTGGGATGTCTCAGAAGATACCAGTGTATGTAGCTGGGTCAAGTAGCTGATGGGTAAAATGAATAATGACTTGCCGTGTATAATAGTCTGTCTATTACTGAAATTTAGCAGCTTCTCTGCCTTTTCATATTTTTGTGAAGTGTACAATGTTGTTGGCATTGTGTGTTCTTTTCTCTTGCTAATGTGAGTGTACACCACAGGCAGCAGCACTCCATTTATAAAATATCTCCACTTAATAGACACTTTTGGTGAGTAAATTTCAACAACAACAAAGGGAATTTCTGCATATAACAGCAAATGCATTGCTATTTGTTATATTCTTCAGAAGGCATTGCCAAAACTTCACTATTGTTATTAGAGCATACTGTGAAATAAAAAGATCAGGGAAAATCTCCAAAGGAACAAAGTGAGACACAGCCATGGACTTACCAAAGAAGTTGGTAACTCTCATGTGCCATGTCTCCAGTCACCTGATAAATTTGCTCTTGCTACTTAAAAATCTAATTGGTTGTAGCATCGGCATCTGTCATCTGCTCAGCCTGAGCCCAAGGGCTAAACAAAGCTCACCTTCTGCTTAAATAACAGAGCTTTTGAGGTTATCGGTGCCCTGTCATCTGCTAGGAAATTACCGGGCTGCTCCCATGCAGTGGATTTGAGACTGATTGATTAGGCTGAAGGGCAATTTACTTTGCTTTAGCCAGGTTGTAGCACCCCTTCTACTCATTGCAAATAATAATATCTCTAGTCAGCAGCCAGGTTGTTTGTTTTACCTTGGGAGTTTGAGGCAGGGCTCACTATCCCATTTACCATTCTCTTCTCTCAGTGCATGAAAGAGACACCCAAGAAAGACACACCTGATTTTTGGGCAAGAAGGAGCCAGGAAGGAATGTGTCCTCCTCCTTCAAGTTCAGAGTTGCGTTGGCACTAACCAGAGCTTTTGGCCCACCCTGGGAATGGTTCTGTGTTTGCTCTCTTACGTGAAATAGAGAAACAAAATCTGAATGATGGTGCAAAAAGATCTCCCTAAAAGAAACCTGAGTACCTACATGGCTAGAAAGGACTCAGAGTCCTTGGAGAGATATGATAAGGAGATAACTCTGCTCTCATCAGCAGGTCAGAGAAGCTCCTCTGAGCTGCATAGCAGCACTGGTGGGGTTCACATTTCCTTTTAAGATTTCAAGGCATCCATGTGGGAGTCTAGAAATATATATACAGGAGGCCTGGAGAGCTGGGTTCAGTCTAACACAGCCTACAGCAGGAGCCCTTTAGATGCTAATCTCTGTTTGTTAATCTCCTCTGTCTGGGGAAATCTGATGCTCTGAGTGATAGTGAAGAAGAAAGAAGGGTGTCTAATAATCTTTTTTTCTTGCAATTCAGAAGAAATTTAAGTCTGATACTTTCTTTTTTTTTTGCCTTAGGATTCAATGTTTCCAGTCTAAAGTGCTGCATCAGTTCCCAGCTGGCTGCTGAGAGTCCTTTTTAGGACACCATACCTAACAAGTAAAAGCCAGCAACTGTAGTGAGAATGGAGGAGTCCTGCATGTCCTTGACATGGCAATTTGGTGTATCCCTGGTACCTGCCCATCTCTGCCTCTGGGAACAGCCCTGATGTTGCTGGGCTCCCTATGCATCCCTATGAATCTTTAATTTGCACTCTCGCATCTCTATGAGCCCTCACGTCCAATGCAAAGTAAAGTTGGACTCCAAAACATGTACCGCAGGAAGAGAACTCTGGATTCCCTGGCACTGGGGGTTACTCTTGTCTGGAAAGGTTATCCAGGCACAAGAAGCCTTCAGTGAATAACCTATATGCTATATAGCAGTGTCATAAGGGTTACGCCATAGGAACAAAAATGTTGCAAGGCTGTCAAAGCCAACATTATGAAAGTGTTTTGAAGGTTATTGATGTTCTTCCTCCGGGAATTGTATTACCAGTCACTGATATCAAAAGTAACAAATTTAAAGAACCTATAAATGACAAAGCCCTCAGAGCAAGAGCAAAGAGTAAAAATAAAAAGGACTTGTTGGCTTACCATGTACCATATATTCTGTGTGGAACATTAAATAGCATTTATCTCCTATTCCTCCAGGCAGGCATCAAGGTCATGCTTGTATCCTTTCCAAGCACCTGAAGCCCCATGTCTCTGCACTTGCTGTGCTTGTGCAGATATATGGGAAGGGGTGAGGGCTGGTGTGCACTGTGTCCTGGTTAGGGGAAGGAGTGACACATGCTGTGAGGGGGAGCATATCCCTGTCAAGACTTGTCAAAGGCATTCACCTGATCCAGATGCCAGCCAGAAATAACAGGTAGTCACATAATAGCAGAGCACAGCTGTATGGGGAGTCCGTCATGCCTAATGAGAGATGGTGGAGAGTCCTGCATCCTCCCAGCTGCGCGTGGCTGCTGGCTGTGGGAAGCTGCAGCAGAGCCAGGCAGAGCTGGCTGCTTGGCACAGCTCTGGCCCCTGGGATGCTGCAGGAGCTGCTGTCAGCTTCCAACACTGCAGGAAGCTCCTTTTCTGGTTGGCGTGTGTGTGGGTGGGTTGTGCAGGGCTGGGAGTCCACAGCATCCTGTGAAACGCCAAGCTGCTGGTCTTCCCCATCTTGCACACGTGCAAACCCTTGGATGCATCCTTAGTCCTACATCCTCTGCTCCTGTATGCTGACACTCACGTGCTGATGCTGCAGGGAATATACATGGGTTTTGAGGGGCAATCAGCTTCCAAATTATTTTAACTTACTTGCATACGTACAAAAATAGCCTAGAGCTTGATGAAGCTTTAGGAGCAGCACTGAGGGACAGCATGTCTCTAGAGGGAAAGCTTATCGTGAGCTCTGGGTACGTTCTCCTGGGGTTTTCTCACTTGGTATTTGGAAATGTCAGCTTCCTGTTATTTGGTCTGCCTACAAAAATACCAATTAAAAAAACAAAAAGTGAGGTATTTTCAGGTACGCATTGGACTGTGTTAATTCAGAGAAATGCATTAATATTTAAAAATTAAGTGTTATTGAGGCAAACTAGGCCATCAGCACATGAGAGAAAAAACTTGCACCATCTGCATTCAAACCAGAATTTGAAGCAGTGTATTCTGTTGATTATAAACTTTGAAAGCACTTGGTGAATGTCAGCGGAGCTTTGAAATTAAAATAACTTCTTATTTCAGACCAGCTATTGTTGCATCTCTGGCTTGGGTGAGCCGGGAAAGGATAGAAGCCACTTGGGGCACACTTTATAATGCTGGCATTTCTGGAAGGTGATGAGGATGGAAGTGTTTTGAGCTTAGCTCTGTCTGAGCCCATTTGAAATGCAATGACAGAATTCCCCTGTAAAGGTTGCGATAAAAACAGAAAGAGGGAGAGGAGATTCTGTACTTCAGAATGAAGAAAATAAAAAGTCCTCACAAATGTCAGCTGAGGGATCTCTGGCTCATGCTTGTTGGGGAAAAATAGTCTGAATGCAGTAGCAAATCTTTTAGAGTAACAGTCTGCAAAGAGGCTGGCACTGTTACATCATATTCAATACCTCGATGTTTACGTTTGTATGTGCTAATTTGACATGGCTTTGTTTGTGTTTGCGTGGATGGTGTAACATGGTTTTGAACTATTAATGCAACTGCAGGGCAGAACTCTGCTCTGCATCTGCAGCTTTGGTGGCCGTGAGATTCCTTACTGACACTTCGTGTGCTATCAAGCATTTGCTTTGTTTTACCCTAGAAAGAGCTGTGTTCTGCTATTAAATCAAGTAATTTCAGTATATAACTTTGGCTGTATCGGTTAGCAAATTCTTTGAGATGTTCTGAAAAAGAAAAGCACAATTCACATGTAGGATACTTTGAAATAGAAGATGGCTTTGTCTCTTCTGCACCATTTTCCATGCGGAAGAAATTACACTAGTCTGGAAGTGGTTGCAACATGCAGGTTTAATATAAGAAAACAAAGAGGCATTGTTTAAGTGTAAGTCTTCGAAGGTGGAGAGTTGGAGTAACAGTATATGCACGGTATAGCAAGAAATGTGTATGTCTGTAGTAAGCCTCATTTGTCAGGAAGAGTACCTCATAGGAATTCAAACCCAAAGAAGCCTTTGCTTTGCCCTCAGAGTTATTGTTTGAAGAACCTCAAGGCTTTTGCAGAATGAGTTGTAAAACCTTGGACAACTGGAGAGAGCAAGTGACAGAAAGGAGGAGATGCTTCGATGGTTTCCATGGCAAATTTGTCTCCCTTAAAAGGCAATCGATACTAGATGCAGCAGCTGGGTTAAATGGATCCATTGCTGTTATGACGTGGTTTTCATGAGCATGGTGTGTGTTAAGAAGGAACATCTCTAAGCAAACTGAAGTAGGGCAAGTTGCTATCTGTAAGTTTCCTCTGCATGCTTTTATCATGGTTACGTTTCTATACGTGAGCAATGGCATAGCTTTAGAAGGTTATTAAACTCACTTAAACAGCTGCCCAGGCACCTCCTGTGACTGGCTGTTCAACGGCTATTGAAGTCTCAGGCTGGTCTTTAAGAATCCAGATGTACAGTCATAAAGGATTGAGTGGAAAACACTAAAAAACACGGTTTTGAAAGAGGCAAGAGCAGCTTTTGCTCCTTCTGCTCCTCTGCCTTGCTCTGCAGTTTGAAGTCTGGAGCCTGCCGCCCTTTGCAGACCCCTCTGCGGGTTGGAGCTGAGCTGTGCTGTGGTGGCAGGTGCTGCAGCAGAGAGGGATGCACTGCTGTTCAGTGCCCCCCTGTGCAGGGTACTGCCAAAGCTGTGAGCGTTTGGATGCCGAAGACTGGGGTCTCCTTGGCCATTCCCAGGCAAATGCTCTTGTGGTCTCCGCTGGGTTCGTTGCTCCGGAGTAATAACCAGGGCAGGAGATTGCCCTGCTGCATTTCTGTCCCCGGGTGCCAGGACATGGGACTTTTGCATCAGCACCACTGGCTCCACTGGGTGTTTCTAGATTAAAAAAAAGCAGTCCCAGCTCATGGCAGAATTATCTTGTCCCTGTCAGCTGCCCAAGTTAAGTTAAGTTAAAGCTTCCAGCTGGGAGCGGTGACACAGATGAAAAGAAATTTCCATTGTCCAGAAGAATAATACCTGCGTGAGAAAGAGAAGTGCCTCTTGTTTTACTTTGCTGCAGGCTTCTGGTTGTGTGGTATCGTCCTTCTGTTACACCTTTTACTAGCACAAGAGGCATTGCTATGAAAGAAAATAAGCAACTTGGAAATCAATTTCTTTTTGGAACTTTGGAGGCCAGCAATTACAACACTGTATTTTTTTGTATCTTTCAAAGTGCATATTAAATAAACGCGATCCCCAAGAGTATTCAGAGGCAGGTCTTTGTATATAAAATACCTTCAAATGTATCACGTTTGATGATGTAAGTATTTGGTATTTGTTCTATATTAAGACTCTTGCTTTGCTGCTTGCACTATTTGAATACTGCCTGATGATGACCGGCTGATCCATGGGCTGTTTGTAACCCCACAGGGTTACTGCCAGGCGCATGTACAAAGAAAAGCTTATCCAGGGAAAAGTCAGGAGATCTCTGGACAGCACTGCTTGTTTCTGGGGTTGTCTTGGGGCAATTCAAATCAAACCACCCATATTACTAAATCCTGAACACCATCCTGGACCTTTCTTTTAAGGGGGAGAAAAAGACTTTAGGACCGTTTCTGCTCCCTTACTGCCTTCTCCCAAGATTGTCCAGTGGGATCCTCTGCATTCGGCTCTGCTGGAGATCTGCCACGGGCGGTGCTTCTGCAAGGCTCAAGGAGAAAGTGCTTAGGATGGGGCTCTCACTCCTGTTTGTATTCAGGTGTCACCGCCAGCACGTGGAGGACAAATTGGCATTTCAGCCAAGGATGCTCTTTGCAGGCTGGCATTTAGGGACCTGAGAGCAATGCTCCTGAGGAACAATGGAGATTTGCCCATGTCACTGGTGTCATAGGGATGGGACAGGCACAGTTTGTTATTGGGAGAAAGGTGCAGGTTATCAAGGGGTGTTAGGAGCAGCCAGAGGAAGAATAAAGATAAAGAAGGATTAAAAAAGAAAATAACAAAAGGAAAACCTGTATTTTTCTAATCCAAACCCTGCCCTGTGGTAGCTCTGTACCCCCTAAGTCATTCTTTTGAGACATGACAGGGGGCTTGGAACTAGATGATCTTTAAGGTCCCTTCCAACTCAAACCATTCTATGATTCTATGAAATGTAGAACAGAGTACAGTTACTTTCCTGATTACACTTTATCTTCCCTTACCAAGGTATTGAGGAAGAACTGGGGAGCACATTATAAAGCATACAGCCCTGTTAAATCTTGATTCCCTTTAAAATAATTGCAGGAAATCTCATTCTTATAATTACACGAAGGTCGAAATAATTTTTTAACTTTGCAAGCCCTTCACGATTTTTCCTTCCCTTGTTTATGGTACATGGAGCTGTATGTGCCCACTGCCAGTCTCTCATCTCAAAAATCAGTGGATTTAAACAAACAAAAAATCTCAAAAGGCTTTGGGCTGAAAAAAATGGGAATATTACTCTGTTTTGGCATTGTGGGCTGACCGACCTTTGGAGGCACCTGTGGGTAGCTATAGGGTGTAAATCCAGTGACTGCAGACATGGCCAGGATGTGGAGATGGAGGGGACGGCCACTGCTGCAGAGGGAACCCACTGCTCCCGTGCCCAGGCAAGGATGATGACATTTAGCAACTGCTCCTGAGCTGGTGCCTATCAGGATGCTGATTTAACCAGGTTTAAAACCTTATAGGCACCAGTGTCTTTCTCTGCCTGGCTGACCCCAGGTGTCCTCTCCTCTTGAGGAAGCTTTTGAAGGGGAATAAGTTCCACCAGCTCTTTCATGCAGCTGGAAGCACAGGATATAAGATTAATTCAGAGAGCTGTACAGGCTAAAATGGATTTCCCAGCAAAAGGGGTCCTGCTCTGCAGTACGAGTTCTGCTTTTGCGTCCGACTCTGGGATCCCCCTCTATTCCAGGTGCTCCAGTGCTGCAACTCTCGGGTGCCAGGGCTGTGCTATGTGTTTGTTAATTGTCTCGTTCTCCCTAATTAAACATGCCCACCTCAAGATAACTTAAGGCACTGGATTGTGCATTTAAGTCAGTGTTAGATTTTTTTTGTTTTCACTGTTACTGTGAATGATTAATACATTCTAATGCATCAGCCGCCAGGTTGACTTCCGAGGCATGACCTCAATTACAAATTAGTTCAAGGATAAAGAAGTTACTGGGATTTAAACCAGTAATCTTGTCCAAAGCTAGCATTTAGTCTCTGGAAAGGAAAAAATCCCACTACTTCTGTGTCCATGTTGTGTATTTGTGCCTTGTATCTCAGGTATCCGAGGCTCCACTTTCAAACCATTAAAAATCCAGAGGAAACCCACCAGATAGACACTGCTATAAATAGCAGAAGAATCTGTCATCCACACCTCCGTATGTCTGGGAATGGTTTCATTCCTTGGTTGTTTTTAGATAATATATAGATGATACACGGACATTCTCAGTACCTGTCTCCAAGTTACCTGTGGGTACTGAAGCATCACGTAATGGCAACCTCTCAAAACCGCAGAAACCTTTTTGTATTACCTTTTTCTGGGTGATAATCTGTTAGGTGTTAATCCAGTCACCCCACAGCGATGGATGTGAATTATGTTCCCAGAAAGCTGAGATTCCTTTTTCAACCTTTTGGATGGTTTGAGGAATACAAAGTAAATCTCATGAATGAATAGCTGTCAGAGAAGAAAAAAAAACTTAAAATTTCAGGGGTGAAAGGGGAGGGAGGGAGGCAGGCACAGGAGCCGCCTCTGCATCCCCCTGCCACGCTCCTCTGCTCCTTCTGCCCTTTTGCTTTGTGGTTTAGCCATTAGGGCCAGAAAAGGCTGGTTTCACCTTCCACATTCTTAATAATGCATAGTACCTTGCAAGTTCGACATAACAGAAATAACACAGGTATCCAGCGCAAGCCAGGGCGACTGGCCGTACGGTCGAGCGGAGCTAATGGCTACTGCTCCCAGGGCTCTATTTGGGGGTAATTTCCTTGCAGGGTGGCTGGGATTAAATTCACCGATGCTCATCGTCCCTGAGGATGATTTATTTCCTTTCATCCTTCCAGCAGGGAGTACAAATGCAAAACTTTCAGGTCAGAGGTATTTTTCCAAATAAAATATCTTCAGCTGTGGCCATCGGTGATTTGGAAGCCCCTGCCAGTGAGATTTAGCCTTGAGCTGATTGCCATTGCTGAGCAGCTGAAGAGCAGCTGAAAGCTGCCCAGAAATGGCTTTTGATTTTTGCTTTTGAGCAAACCTTCATCCCCCGTCACAGCACCAAGGACATTGCTAGGTCGAACATTTTCAGGAGTTCTGGCCCCATTTTTAATACACAGATTCCAGAAGAATGTTTTTTTTTTTTTTTTTTTTTAAAAAAAAAAAAAAAAAAACACCAAAAAAAGCATGCTTTGGGATGGGGACAGCAAGAAGGGAGAGGTTTTTTGTGATTATCCTTCTCTGCCTGAGAAGGGAGACTTCCCCTTGCATGGGGGACTGACAGAAAGCAGTTCCTGAAATGAGAGAAAGGTTTCCCTCGCGGCCCTGCCGGCTTGGAGTGCTGGTGGTACTTGCCATTCCTTCGTCCGAGCATTAATCAGCCCTTCACAGGCTGCCCTCCCTGCCTGCCAGAACTGGGGAGCTGGAGCAGCCCGGCTTGTTTCAGCTTTGTGTTTCTGCTAATGTGAAAAATATAAACATGGAGTGGGCTGGTGGAACAAACAATAGCTGATTTACTTGGTTAATTTAAATAGCGTGTAGTGGGTAGCACAGGGAGGCTGCATCACTGCTCCAGCAATCATGCTGGGAGGGAGGTCTGCAGCACCATTACGTGCTATTATTACTTTCTGGATAATGTATACGTTTTCACTATCACATAGTTTTTCTCCTTCATTTTTCATGGGAACTGGCACTAGATTAATGGTTAAGCCATGGAAGAAACGTAACGCCATGCCAGTCTGATTTATTGACCACTTAGTGCTGATGAAGCTGCAAACAAGAGTCAGACAGATGTTGCAGCTGCATTTTTCTTTATCAAAACTAACAGCTTTTTGTGGGTTTTTTTTAACCACTTCTTGCGCCATCTCCTGCTTACACACCAGGGATACTGGAACAAACTCTTCCACCACCCGAAGGAGACTCTGCTGAGGAGGTGGACTAGATGCCTCTGGTGCACTGTGCCAAGGAGACTTGCCCAGGTCAGGGACAGATGGCAGCAACTTTGACTCGGATGCGTGGGAAGCGGGGAAGCAGAGCAGCTCTGCAGAGGCTCTGGGCATTGAAATTACGGGCGGCTTTCAGACGGGCATGTTTCCAGAGCCATCTGCAGCCCAGTCCAGGGCTCCCTGTAGGACCTCCCTGCTGCCCAAGGGGAGAGCTTCTGCTGTGGCATGTCCAGTGTCCTGGCCCGTTTCCCGCATGGAAGTTACATTTGTAATTTTTCTTTTAGTCTTTCACATCTCTCTTGTTCTACTGGTAGGTGTCCACAAATAAATAGTGATTCTGTGCTGATTTAGAGTTTTCCAAAACATACATATTCTCTTAATTTGTGTCAAAACATTTGAGTTTACTAGGTAGATTGGCATTCATGAGACTTGCCAATCTGAGGTCAACTTTTAGATGTAGACATAAGGAACAAAGTCGGTTTTGTGTTTATTTTATATGCTTTTATATATAAAAAGTATATATTCCAGTGCCAACCCACTGCTGAGGTCCACTTGCTTCTGCTGCAATGAAGCCAGGAAGCCTCATCATCCTGACTTGCCTATCAGGCACTATCAGGCTGTGAAAAATACCGTTTATCTGAAACAAAGGAAGAAGCATCTACAGAACTGCCAAGTCGCCCAACGCCACGGCGGCAGCGTGTCCTTGCTCTCTTCTTTGAAACTTCTCTGAGAGCAAGAGGTGTCTTTACACGAAATCTCTGAAGCATATTACTTTTTATTACTTCATCATGTAAATCACTAATTATGTTAAATTAGCTGATGGAGACTATTTGGGTATATAGGTAATCATTTTTATTATCTGAATCTTTTCTGAATTATGCATGAGGACTGTAATGTTTCAGACCTCCCCTTCATCGCCTCCCCGGTCCTGAGCAGCGCCATCCGCTCATGTTGGAAGCGGCTCCGCCACCCAGTTAATTCCCTGGGAGCCCCAGCTGTCACCTCCATCGCCCTTAAAGGGTAAAACAGGAAGGCTGAAAGGAAAACATGGCTCCGTTTTGCGTGGTGACCTTAGGATTTGCACTGCGGTGTGGAAGGAGAGGATACGGTGTTTTAATGTATGTTCTTCTGGCTGTCTCTCATCTGGGGCAGATGATGTGCCCTGTGAAACGGAAGGTTTTGAACGCATAAAAATTGAACATAAAAGGTCCAATTGTTTGTCTCCAGGAGAATCTCGGGAATAGAAGAGCCAGTGGTTTTCTTTGCTTTAGCACTTTCCAAAACTGCTCCGAAATAAGTTGTTTGCAGTTCTTTACTAGGTTTCCTTGCCTCTTCCCTGTGCAGTACAACTCTTTTTAACACAGGCTGCAAGAATTTGATACTGCAATCTAGCAGAATCTTCACTGAAAATCCCCCACTTGCAGTTTTCCTCAATAGAGGGGGAAAAAATGCAAGTTCCTGCTTGCATGTCTTTCTAACTTAAAAGAGAGCTTCCTCTCTAGACAGAGGGATGCATCTGGATGCCAGTGTGCAAGGGGATGCAGATGGAGGGAGGGCATGCTCTGTGGGGCTGCTGTGCTTGTCATGCTGCTGTACACAGTCACCACGTGAAGGGGTGGCCTTGCAGCTGCCAGCACTGTTTTGGCAAGCCTTGAGGAGCTGGGAGATGCAACCAGCTGCCCCCTCATCTCAGGGATGTGCAGGATGCTCCCCGCATGCAGGGCGCACAAGGGGGTGCAGGGTCACCCTTGCACCCGGCAGCGGTGAACACTGCCCTGCTCCTGCCCGTACTTCTGCCCAGGGCTGGCTCCAGGAGCAGCTGCCCGCCATGCCGTGCCTGGCCTCAGTGCTGTGTTTTGCTTGTCAGAAGTTACCTTCCACTGGTCTTTCCTCGGTGTGGGCATCCACGTACTGCTCCAGCCCTCTGCGGGTTTCATAAGCGAGTGCTCCCATTAGCACAACCTTTGAAAACGAACGATGGCTTATGTTCCCTCTCCCACTCAGAACAGGCCTCTAAGAGCATTAATGAAACATTAGAGTTTTAATTACACCATTATCCTATTTATTTTTATAAATAATTCCAAAGCAGTCATTAAAGTTTGTGAACTTAGGAGTAAATGACTTCAGGGAAAGAAATCAGCTTCTCAATCTTGTTATTATCTATTGTACAATCTCCCTGGGATGCCATTGGGAAACTAGCAGAGTTGTTTCTGTTGCTGCTGTTAAGATGATTCATTTACTCGCAGGATGGTAACACACCGCTCAGCTCCCTGCTTGAAACGCCTGTGTCAGTGGGACAGTGCTGCAGTGCGTCAAAGCAGTGTTGCATCCCCTCTCTCAGCCCCCATAAGAAGGTGCACAGGGAGAGAGGGGAGCTTTAAACAGCCCTGCGGGAGCAAGCGCCTTGCAATTGTTCTGCAGCAGTTCTGCAAAGGGCATGGTCTCTTCCAGTCCTGACCTTCTGCAGCTCACTGTTTTCGTCACGAAGCTGCAAGATCTTCAAAAGACAAGAAATTTCGGGCTTGTCTGAGAAGAGCCTGTCCTTGAGGCACTCTGTAATACTGTTTGTGAGCCTCCTTGGGTCCTCCCTCCCTCTTTCTGCCACTGTACGGAAAGTGTGGCTGTTACTGATGTTCTCAGGTGTATTTCCGTATATTCGAAATAGTCCGATGTGGACCAGAACTGATGAAAGCATTGGATCAAACAGACCACAGGTCCCTTAAACCAAAGCAAATTACCTGGTGTTTGTTGCAATTGATGGTTGCAGGACTCTTGCAAGTATTCGGTGTTGTATGGGTTGGAAAAAAGGTTCACCCTGAGCACGCAAGGGGAGCAGGAGAGTTGCAAGCAAAGGGCACTCGGGGTGGGGGGAAGCTGCATGCAAACTGTTGTGCCTCGTGTGTTGGCACCCCTTTTAAAGAACAGCTCTGATCTCGAGGAAATCTGGTACATGCTGGGATCTAATTATGATGCTTTCTGTCATAGTTTTAATTAGGAAGGCAAATGCAGAGAGCCCTGAGTGGAGGGAAGAGGTGCAACAACATAACTTTTGCTCTGCTCTCCCCGCAGAACCCAGACATCGTGTTGGTGCACTACCTGAACGTCCCTGCCATCGAGGACTGCGGTAAACCGTGTGGCCCCATCTTGTGCTCAATAAACACAGACAAAAAGGAATGGGCAAAGTGGACAAAAGAGGAACTCATCGGACAGCTCAAACCGATGTGTGAGTACCTGGAGGCTTTTTTGCTCTTCCGCTTTACAAAAGGTTAATTCAGAGTATGATGTCTCTCGCTGCCACCAACCTTCCCTGCGAAGGAGTCATTTGTCACCGTCAAACTCAATTACATCTGCTTGCACTTTCTTTCTTCCCAATATTCAATGCTTTTGGGATGCATAGTATGAGAACTGCCCCGACTGTCCCCAAAAAGGTCATATCCCAAAGAAGGTCCCCTCCACGCACTGGGAAAAAATTGTACGTATGGTCTTGCATTTTCAAGCGCCGTTCGTAGGCACCTACTCGGTTGCAAAGAGCCTTTGCAGTATTGACAGGTAGGTTTCCCCCAAGGGCACTCCATGTTTGTGTGGTTGAGTGTCAGATCGGAATGGGTGGCTGTTGTTTACAGATGGACTCCGTGGACCTGAGTGTTTCGGGGTGGGTATCGTTTACTGCTGTTCTAAACTTTGCAGTCTAAGGAGAAGGCTGCTTAGATGCACAGTGATCAGGGAAGTTTGCTTTGCAAACAGGCAGCTCTGTGGAGCTCTCTGCATCCACCCTGGACTATATTTTCTTTCACATTGCAGTTATATCCTATGTCTTCCTCTGGAGAATGTGTCCCAGTGTGCACAAACATCTTTTTGCAATGAAAGTTCAGGCGTAACATGGGTCTGTAAGCAAGAGAAAATTAACTGCAGGAGCCACAATACCAAATCTAGGTGCTTGCATCCGAGTCAACAAATACCAGGTTTGCTTTTCTCCTTCACCCCTGCCTCCAGTCGGATGCTGATGTCATGCCCGGCTTTCCATAATTAGAGGTCATAGCCATGAAGTGCATTCTGATATGTCTCAACCATCAGTGAAAGATCAGTCTCGCGCTGACCACAGCATTAGTGATCTAAGTTTGCACTGCTCCTTTGTTGCATCTTGAGCTCTGCAGGCCCATGTATTCCTTTTCCACACAAAGTTGGAGGGCAGAAGACAAGCAGAGGAGCAGAGAGAAAATGACACATTTGCTAAACAGAATATTGCCCCTGGGACTGATAACCTTAGACAGAAATCCAAGATGTTGAAGGTGTAGCTGAGACTGGACAAGTACCTTAACATTAAACAGGAGGGGAAGTGGTAGCCTGTTAAAAAATCTGCAGTGCATCAAGAAAATTATGTGAAAAATACAATGAACTCGCCGTAAATTTAATAACACTTGGCTCTTTTATGTTTCAGGAGGGAAGAGTGAAATTCTGCACAATTATTCAGAGTGTATATGCATGTACACATCTCTGTTTATGGATACATATCCTGGGAAACGCATCCTTAGAAATGTAGCTAAAATAAAAGCTTTAGATTCTGATCAGACTTCTGATCAGACCTAGAAAACAAAGAGAACATGGATAACCGTGTTTGGGGAACACAGAGGGGCACTTCTCGCCAAGAAGCCATCAGATTTGGTTCCAGTATTGGGTGTGCCATGAAATTCTGGAGCCAAGCACATTAGTTTCATCACTTTTTTGCATTAATCACATTCTTTCACAGACTTCACAGTTTGATTGCCTGATGTTTCCAAATTTCTCTGCCCTAAAGCAGATATGTCAATGACTTAATCAAAGCGTTGTGCATGGTGCCGCTGGTGAAGTGACAGTCTCACCCTTTTACCTGTTCCCTGTTGCAGTTCATGTAGTTTTATTCCTCTGGACTTGGAAGCTGTGTAAGGTTTTTGTTGAATCTTTTGTTTTCTTGGTTGCCATTTTTCATAAGAATTCATGTTTAAGGCAAGTTAGTGATGATACAGCTAGGGTGTGCGTGGAGGTCCAAGGCCAAATGCTGTATCTGCAGGAAGGTTTTTGCATCCTGTTTCAGACCACTGATGTAATTCAGAATTAGAAGTTGATACTAGTTCTGCCTTTGGGGAAAATGCCTCCACCTGGTCAGAGGCTAGTGACAGTGTCCAGTTCTTGACTCACTGAGAACAAGTGCTGTTTGTTCAAGTCCTACTCAGCCTGGACCGGAGTCAGGTATTAAAGCTTTTGACCTCTTTCAGGTATTAAAGCTTTTATATCAGAATCTAGGACAGCAGAGTGTCAGTGGGGTGGCAGCCAAAGGCTGGGAGCATGTTGTCTTGGCCGTGTGTGCATGGAGAACTAAAAATGATGTGGCAGATGGCTGGCAGGGAGAGAGACATCAGTCTGAGAGTCTGAGCCAGACAAATAAATCAAACTGGTTTTCCCAAAATGCAGAGAGACCCTGACTGGGATGAGCAGGGAGTTTGCTCACATTTCTTGCATGCATAATTCATTCAGCTCTCTCTTCCTTCCCCACGTCAGCAAGTGGTCAGCAGGCATCCGGGACAGGCCCAGGCTCCTGGTACCAGACTGCGTCACCTCTGTGAGCAGAGCAGTGCACTGAGGACTGGGCTGCTGAGAGGTGGCTCCTCCCGTCCTCGTCTTGAAGAAGACCTCTGCGAACCCAGAGCTTCTTGACTGGCTTCAGAGGTGTTTTTTCCTAATGCTGTGACTGTGCTTGCACTGGTGGTTATGGATGAAAAAATACCTTTTCAGGGTGGCCATACAGCTCTGAGAGCTTCATGGAAACACCATTAACTTCTTCTAACATAGCTGGTCTGTGAATGAATTAAGAGACTGAAATTAACCCATCTGAACATCTGTGAAAGGTAAATACTCACTGCAGATGCTCTAAGAATTTGGCGTTTTTTCAACATCTCCATCTGAGTTGAGACCGTAAATAATTAATCAGCCTGACTTCAGTTTTCATGGCTTTGGATTTTTGGTTTAGTTCTGATATATTTGTCACCTGCCTTCGCACTGGGACATCCATGACCTCCTGATTGTCCTGTCAGGACTATCACTGTTGGCTTGTCAGACCTCAGTTTGGCAGTCCTTGAGACTGAAGCAGACAAGCCTGGAAGGGCTGGATACACTATTCATGACCTCCAGCAGGATGATTCCTCTCTCCTTCCAGGCTAGGAGATGGGGCACTTTATCTTAGAGGTGTAAGCATGGTCAGCGAGTGCAGGGAGGGCTGTAAAGCCTCCACTGAAACATCCTGCTGCTGATGGCAGACCTGTGATAATCTGACTGTTGGCATCATCCTAACTGGTTGTCTGAATCAAAAGGGTCATCATGTGTGTTGCTTCTGTATGAATGCAACCTTTTGGGACATTTGTGCAAAATGAATAGTGATAATACATGAAAATTCTGCGGGAACGTTGTCTGAGATGCCTGTAAGTCATTTCAGGATGCCTGGTATGAAGAATGAGCCTCAATTTGGCATTGCTTTCCATTTTTTCCCCCTCTTGTGCCCCATTATAGTCTTGCTTTGAGATTTCTCTGAACAGCTTAGCAGATGTCCTTAGAGGCATCTGGTGGTAAAAGCAAAATGCAGTGGCAGAATCCAGCACAGCAGAATTCTGTCTATAAACTCCATATGATCAGCAAATTGTGGGCTAGCTCATGTTGGGGGTTTCTCCAAATCATCCCCTTTTGGCTTTGTCATGCCTCAGCTGGCAAAGTATGAGTTACAAGCTCACAGCTGGTGCTACGTTGCAATCCTTGTTTCAGGTCCACTATAATTAAGAGCTATCTTTCTTTCCGAAAAAAGCTTTTTTTCATTCCTCTGCTGCTTGGAAACTGATTGCTCCTGCTCGTGCCGCCTGCATGCAGCCACAGCTGGGGAAACTGGAGGTTTCACGTGGCGCCCATCAGACTTAGTACCTTTGGGCACAGGCAGCTCTTGCCTCTCCCTGGAGTCACCAATTCTCTCTGTTCTGCCTGTGCAAATGAAACGATCTGGGGCTCTTGGAGGTGACCTGAGACTGCATCCCTGTGTTGTCACAACTGGAGAAGGCATTAAATGCTTGTAGCCCAGAATGAAGTTTAAATAGCAGTAATCGGCATTAATATGGTTTGAAGAATTGAGTTGTTGGGTATTTTTATCTTAAGTTTATATTCAATTTCAGTAATTGTGTTTAAGGGGTTTTTTTATATTTAATCTTAAAAGATCAGTTGTGAAAAAACAAAAATGCTACATGGGATGATTTTTACCATTCCCCCACCAGTTTGTAGGAGCTACAGAGTGACTCTCAATGGAAACTGAAGCTTGCCAGCTTAGTTCCAACTGACCTCCACGTAAAAAGTAACTTAGATTTTTTTTAGAAGAGTTTGGTTTTAGTAATGTAGATGTCCAGTTTTGCTGAAATAGTACTTACACGTTACTATAAGTGGCTGTGGTTTTTTATTAAAAAGAGAATACAATAGTAGGTGCTATATAGGTTCTTATATCCCGCTGGCCTCTCTGACTTTGAGTACCTCCCATTTGCAACGGCTGCACAGCCAGTATCAGCCACCTGCTCCATTTCTCATCTTGTCACCAAGATGCGTCTCCTAACCCTTTCATTACTGCAAGTGCGGTGCTCTAAACATGGGTCACATGCAAGAATTGCACCTTTCCTCTCCCTCTTAAATCTGTAGTGACCTTTATTGTCCCCAGGGGAGCTTTTTCCCATGCTTATATGGACCACTCCTTAGGAAACGTGGTTTCCCTCGCGGGTGAGTTTTACCTACTGTAGAAAGTTCCACTTTGCCAAAAGAACAAAATTAGCAACCGTTTTTCACCTGGTACTTTGGGCAGTCTTTCAACTGCGTTTGGAGATATCACAGTGAAATAATCCCACTAGCTGAAGCTGAGTGTTGATAGTAATCCAGCATGAATCGGACTGTTAGCAGTAATGGAAATTAACTTGAGGAAATCTGAACCACATAGCTTCCTGCCCCCCGAAAAGTTGAATATTAACTAGATGCAGCAATTACAGAATGTCTCTGAGGATGCCGCGGGCACACCAGCCTTTATTTTCCATTCTTCCTTAGCATTTTGTCTCCCCTCTTAGCGTTCGGCTGCAGTAACTGTCAGACTCGATACTAGAGCATCTGCTCAGGTGGTGGTCCTCTTTTCCTGGCAGTTCCACCCAAGATGTTAAAAAATGATACTAATTGTCCACGTGGTTAGGGTGGCTTCTGACCACCCAACGAGACCTATGGTGAAGCCATGGAGACCAGTCCAGGCTCGTGCTGCGGGAAGCCCAACAGAGGAGCTGGAAGTGCTGGACTTTCTTATGTGCCGTGCTTACGATGAATTTTTTCCCCAAAATCACCCAGCACGACTTTTTGCTAGCAAAATTAAAAAAAAAAAAAAAAAAAAGGTAATAAATTTTAAAA
>NW_008823870.1:233099-236169 GCF_000699105.1 Pygoscelis adeliae | reverse complement strand
TGCCGGCCGGGTACCGCGCCCGGCAGGATGATGCCCTTGAGCCGCGGACGGGGGAGGGACCTCGCTGCCGGTGGAGTCGGAGTCTGGGCGGCAGTTACAGCTGTGCTCGCTTCCTCTGGGCTGCCCGAGGCGTGGGGCTGTTCGCTCTGGTGAACTTCCCCTACTAACTAAACTGAAATACAGTTGGGGACAAGCACCTTCACGCTTTAATTACGCTACGTGCAATTCCAGAACTTAGCAAATCAGAGCAGAAATTTCGAGTCTTGTGGGAGGGAACAGCCCAGTGATAGCAGCTTTGTCCTGATGAACGTCATCAAAGGCAAGAAATCCTAGCGCAATCTGCTTTTTATTACAGGTGAGTACTGTGTAGATGGCTTAGGAGAACGGTTTGAGGGAGTTAGCTTCGGCACTGTTCTTCAATGTGTGAGCAGCCTTGAACATCAGGTGGCTGTAAGTAAAAATTGCTTTAGCTGTAAATAAAAGTCACAGAAGTCTCACTCCAAGCAGCTTCAGAAGAGTCGCATCGCGCTGGCCCTCTCTGAGGGTAATTGAACCACATGCACTTCCCACTTGTTATTAAGCATCCAGTTGCATCTGAGCAAACCTCCAAGGAAAGGTCTCATTCTGGAAGAAAGACTTCTCCTTAAAGAACGGCTAAGAGTGAAACGTCTGTACAAGTCCTCACAAAGACATTAAAATTCAGGAAGTGTCATGAAGAAATGGCAAATGTGCAAGGTGATCTTCCCCATCTGCACCCCCAGCAGCGAGGCTAAGGAAATCTTTCCTTTGTAACCAATAACAGGTAGAAGTGGAAGGCTGGAAAATCAAAGCTCAGTTGTGTGGGGGCGTCTGGGTACGAGAGGATAAATCTAATGAAAATCTCTTGTGAGAAATCGGAGCAAGGCCTTCACTTCTGTGAACACCAACGCGGCGAAAATTGAAGGGACAAAGCTGCCATTTCCAATTGACCATTGCCATGGAAACAGCCTCCCGGTGTCAACAGTTGGTGGAGCGGGATGTAGGAAGCAAGGCAGGCTTTCGTTCCTATCAGCAGGGCTGTAGGACAAAGAACCCACTCGCGCTACGGTCAGCGCTTGTAGGATTTTTAAAGTGTTTTGTGTCAGTCGGGAGCAGCCGAGGGCAGGACTCTGACGCAAGGGTTTGCAGCGGGCCGTCCGAGATACATCAAGAGGGAGAGGCAAACAGAAACCTGACCTGGATTATTCCAAATATCCCAGCTCTGTCAGTCTATCCAACTTATCTGTTTCATGTGGGAGATGTCATCGTTGTTACTCAAAAAACAAAAGACGGGCCCTTACCTGTCAAAATGGGGCAAAGGAGCAGCACATAGGGTATAGGGAATGGCTTCATTATGTAGGGTACATATGCATATATTTGTAAGCTGTGTTGTACATGTGGGAATCAGAAGAGCAAGAGCTTGGGAATAGAAACAGGAAACGTAGAATGGATGAAGTGGCATGGATGAAATGGCAAAGAGGAACATCGAAGAGCATTCAGAAAGGGTGAAATTATCAGATTTAAATGTGGGAACGTATTTTAGGGAGAAGTTGTGCTCAGGGCGGAGGAAACCACAGAGAGGGAAATGGTCAGGGTTTTAGCCATTGGTGGTGTTCGGTCTAGCCTGAAGATGAGACAGCAAGGTAGGCTTGAGGTGATGGGGAGAAGGAAGATAATTTGCAAGACTGGAGGACTGCAGACCTGGTAATTGTGGAGGACTGAGTACCACCAGCAGCAGAAGGTGGCAGAGATAGCCAGGGTGTTGTAAGAAACCTGGACAATCCTATTTTTCTATGTACGAGTTTCCTTTGGCTTCTGAGCTGCCTTTTTGCTGGTAATCTAGATCATTTTTCATTCCTTTGCTCATGTGTCCTGGTTTCGGCTGGGATAGAGTTAATTTTCTTCCTAGTCGCTAGTATACTGCTGTGTTTTGGATTTAGTATGAGAATAATGTTGATAACGCACTGATGTTTTAGTTGTTGCTGAGCAGTGCTTACACTAAGTCAATGACTTTTCAGCTTCCCATGTTCTACCGACTGAGAAGGCTGGAGGTGCACAAGAAGCCGGGAGGGGGCACAGCCAGGACAGCTGACCCAAACTGGCCATGCTATACGTATACTATTCCATACTATACGACGTCATGCTCAGTAGATAAACTGGGGGAGTTGGCCGGAGGGCAGTGACCACTGCTCGGGAACTGCTTGGGCATTGGTGGGCAGGTAGTGAGCAATTGCATTGTGCATTACTTGCTTTGTATATTCTTTTATTATTATTACTACTACTACTATTTTACTTTATTTTATTTCAGTTATTAAACTGTTCTTATCTCAACCCACAAGTTTTCTCACTTTTACTCTTCCACCAGGGGGAGGTGAGCGAGTGGCTGTGTGGTACTTAGTTGCCGGCTGGGGTTAAACCACGACATCATGATGGTCAGACACAGTCCTGACAGCGCTAGTGAATGGGGAGCTGCTGTGCCAATATCGGAAGGTTGTTTTTATTGTCTTCTTTTCAAAAGGGAAGAAAGAGAAAAAAGGTGTGAGCCCATGCTCACAAAAAGAGGTTGGAGGCATTTCTGCTAGGAGCAGCATTAGCACTCTGAATCATGGACCTTCCTCCAGCTTCACTTCTCCTCTTCAAGCACCCAGTGGAATACCAGTAATTCTCACCAGCTCTGCTGCCTCAATGCTACAGGCACTGTGCAGAGGATGCATGACAAGGAATGTGTTGCTGCTGTAATGCAGCAGCTTTTAGACTCGTTCGTGGTATCATTGGAAAGGAAAGCATTGGAGCAGTTCACAGCTTTCATTTTAAATTATAAGGAAATGCAGGAGGAGTGTGAACAGAAATCCAGATTAAAATACTTCCCAGAATTTTGGTTAAGCTTCAATATTTTTTTTTCCTTTTTGTTGTGTTCCTACATTATGACTATATTTAATCAAACGTAGTTCTACAGTGGTTTCACTTTTTGAACCACTAAGAAACAGGAAGAGTGTGTGTGTGTGTGTATACTTTTTATTAACCTTCCTTTCATAATGCACTTTCTTCCCTT
>NW_008823870.1:230490-233069 GCF_000699105.1 Pygoscelis adeliae | reverse complement strand
CAGGAAGCCAAGCGTGACATGTTAAAAGCCATCTTGATAGTATTTGGTATTCAGTACTAACAACTCGCCAGCTCACAGGAGTTTTTCTTTAAAAGGGGGAGGGAGAAAATCTGCATATTGGATATGCCAAAATAGTGGATAATTTGCATTAAGCATCCAGACATTCTTTTTTTGCAATCTGTCACCCTTCACTGGCTCTTTATTTTATAACCTTCGTAACATATGGGGAGCATAAGCACTAAAAAAATGTTGCATCACGTGGACAGAAGCTGGAGCCAGAGCCCTTTAGGATCAGCTGGAGCAAGGCTAGAGAAGGACCTTTCCTCAGCAGCAATAGATCCACGATGGGACTTTGTTATGCTGGAAGGATCTGAAAACAATAGGCATGGTACTATAAGTATCCAGCTATAAAGCTGTTTGTTATTTCTTAGCTTCCAGCTCACACCTTGATTCAGACTTAAGAACCATCATCATGAATACACAAACCATGAAACATGATGCACTTACCAGACTTCCCCCCTGTAATAGGCTTCTCATCATGGGATTTAGCAGCAGTAGGGAGCAAACTCTAACATACTGCTGTAAAATAGACTTTCTATACCTAGCAACACATATGTGAGCTCACTTCTTTAGCAAAGCATTTCTGAAGTAACCAGAAATAACTTAATGCAAAGTTTCTCAGTAATAATTACAGTTCAGTAACTTTATATAGTATAGCCGAAAGTATTCCAAATACATTACTGCATTTTAATCTCACTGTCAATGTATTTTTTGCAAAACTGCTATTTGAAGATCACTTATTAGGCATAACATCACATGTGACAGAATAACGTACCTAGAATAATAAAATGAATGCGAGTGGAGGTCCTGAAGTGGTAAGCGTATATAAACTTAAACTTAGACATAATAACAGATACTGAGTGTTAAGAGGAAATTCAAAATTGTGAACATACTAGAAAGCAAAACCTGTTGGGTACGATAACAATAAATGTGGTTGTCAAGCAAGCATAGAGGGACTCATTACTAAACTAACTGCAGCACTTTAAATAGTGATATGAGGAAGAATACTTGTAAACCTTATTTACAGTTTTTCTGCAAGTTATCCGGCCCAGCCAATAAAAATACAAATTCTGTAATATAAAACTAGACCAAGATGAGATGCTGTTAGGCAAAGTAACATCAGTGGGTGATGAGGCAACACAGCAACAGGTGATAAAAAAAGCAATAAAACTGCTTCACAGAGCAGATCGAGGAACTCTGTTCCACTGGCTGCTTATGACATACTAAATAAGCAGCATCAAAGAGGAAAATAGGAGATTCACATGGTATCTTGCCTCTTTGACAACGGTCATTAGCTGTCATAAATGTGCCCTCATTTGCTTCTGATCTACTTGCATGAAGCAGCTTACAGCTTGTTGCTCCAGAGTCTGCAGATACTTCTGGCTGTATAGCGATTATCAGCCCAATGTGCTGTTGCCAGCATTTCATGACCTCGCATCAAGGACCTTCACCACACAGGGATCTTTGTATTTAGAACTTAGTCCTACAAAGTTGAAGCCCGTGGGACTTTTAACTTTGATTCTCGTATATTCTGGTTAAGGATTTTAGAATACAATGTGCAAGGATCATGCTTTGCTAGAGTATGACAAAGACATTCCTGAAAAGAAGCAGCTCTTCAGGCCTGAGCTACCAGGCATGGGGACATCTTGGAAATGATATTGCCCCCAATCAGCGCTTTCCAAAATCTGCAAGTGAGCTCTAGAGCATACAGAGGATAAATAAATAACATGCGCATATAAATTGCTTAGAGAGATGTTAAAGGAGGCAGAAGATGCTTTGAGTCAGTTATTATGGAGAAAATATTTTATAAATGCTATTTCCATTGTAAGTCAGGTTGAGAATATCACTGTAATGTGAAATTCTGCATCTAAAAAATTGAGAGGGAGCCTTTATTCAAATAATTTATGTGCATGCAGTTTAGCATTCTTATTTAAATAGCTAACAGACCAAGAGAGTTCCCAAGAAAAGAGACCTTCAACTTGCAACTTGTTCTGCAACGTCACCCTCCTGTCCATTTTCCCAAATTACTAAAAAGTTGTCCAAGTCTGAGGAGGAATTCACACAGTGTCTGTTAGTGACTCCCAAAAATTGAGTCAGTCTTCACTGCTGCCAACCAGGATCTGACGATGAAGACCTGGCAAAAGGTTTGTATTTGCTATTATACTGGCATATTTTTGGCTGCTGATTTTATTATAAAACTAACTAATTTTGTTTTCATATTGGACAGAAAAAGATTCCAAAATGGTCCTTGGGATTGTACTGTTTTACTTTAATGAAACACAAGTATTCTGTTGCTTTCAGGTTTTTAATGAAGGTTACATATGCTATTCAGATAGTCCTTACAATTTTTCAGCTTAGAGAGCCACTGTTAACAGCAAACTGAAACAGAGAAAGATATTCTACTGAGGTTTTTTTCCTCTGTATGTACCTAATCCAGGAATTGCATTTGGAAGCTTATGGGTATCAGGGAGCAGAGAATAGCAAAACAATAACCATTACTGTTGCTTTTTATAGGTCTC
>NW_008823870.1:223918-230413 GCF_000699105.1 Pygoscelis adeliae | reverse complement strand
ATGTTCTTTCAGAGTGGCTTTTGATGTTTTCTGGCATGTTTTTGAAGTTTCTGATGGGATGTTTTACTGTTCTCTTCGCAGTTCATGGCATTAAGTGGACATGCAGCAATGGAAACAGCAGTTCAGGGTTCTCGGTGGAACAGCTCGTGCAGCAGATCCTCGATAGTCACCAGACCAAACCACAGCCTCGGACACACAACTGTCTCTGCACTGGTACCTTGGGTGAGTACCTTGAGAGGGCACAAAATGATAGCAGCTTAATGCAGACTTGGGGTAGGCTTTGTAGTACTGAAGTACTGAAAATGCTGTATCGTGAAACGTTGAGACACAATGAACTTGGAGGTGACAGAAGAAGTCTGGAGCATAAAAAGATGCAGCTGGAACTTCTGGAAGAAACATCAACGCTTTGTAACATGCAAGTTCTAATAAATGCTCTCTATATGTGACCTACTAAAAAAGGCATATTCTCTTCTACGTGCTCAAATTTTGTTACCGAAGCCTCAAAATTTGATGATCTTCCAATTTCACCCTCTGAACTCATTGCCCTGCAGCCCACTTTGCTGAAGAAAATGGGCTCAGGTGGTTAACTACAAGGTATCATTGGGATAAGACAGGTTTTATCTAGGTATCATGAAAATACAGGAGATTGCTTTCCTGTTAAAGAAGATGGCTTTGTTTTGAGTGAGACTACAACAGCAAGAAACAGCATCCTTAGTATTAGCATTTTATAGAGAGAGTGGGAAGCTGAGTGATTCACTTTTCCAACTCATCTACTTTATAGTAACCCCTTCCTAGTACTTTGGTCAAGTAAAATATATGACACGTTAATTAGTCTTCAGCAAAATTTATAAAGGAAAGCTGTCGGTGCTTCAAAGGGTTTATTTTTTCTTCTTTTTTTGGGCAGTTGCATTATACAATCAAGATTTAAGTAAGAATGATGACCTCTGAAATACCTAAGTTTGGATTAAAATTCAACCCTTAAGGCTCAGCATTTGATCCAGGCTTGCAGATCTGAACATGAATCCTTTTATTCTTCCCTTTGATGTTTTGTCTTGTGCTAAGTCTGCTGCATGCTTTTTAACGTAACAGTATCGCTTTGTTTTGTAACGGCTTGCACATTGACACATACAGTCCCAATTCCTTACTGTCATCCGCAAAGACAGCAGCGTGAAAGCCTCTCCCTTGTTCCTGTTCATCTCTGTACCCAGGAGAATAGAGAGATTTAATATTGCATTTAGTCTCAAAAGCACTGTCCTGAACTACTTCAAGCGACCCGATTCGAATCTTGAGCACATAATAGAGAAGTTCCCCTTCAAGGGCAAGGAACAAAAGATTTAGTAAATTGCAGTGGCTACACGGATGCTTTATGTTACCCAGAAGATGGCATTTATAACTGTAGCCATTAGCTATAAGGAGGAGGTTTCTTTCCCCCTTTAGTCATTATACAGTACCATAATTAATGTTCTTACCTCATTCTAAGGAAAATGAATCAATTAAGGAAAGAAACATCAAAAATTCATGGGCTGTTCTTTAAACAACAAAAGCAATCCCTGCACCAGAGTTTGTGGCTAAGATGCCTTTGCAGACAGACTTGTTTACTTCATCCTACCTGATTTCCAAGCTCCCAGGAACTTGAGTGATGTTCACCTTCTGTCAGGCCAGTAAAGGCGCCAGCTGGTTGAACTCCATGGAGGATTGTCTTCTGGTGACCTTTGCTTGAGCGTTCTTCAGCCGCTCCGATACTAATCGTGCGCTCTGCATGCGACCTCTCAAAGTACAAAATGTTTATCTGTCAGCATATGAACAGCTTAGAACAAGAGAAATGCATCACCATCCTTATGGGACGGAAAGCTTTCTTTGTGCTGGCTAATGTACTACTTCTTTAATAAGTTGATTGGCAGCTGTAATAGACACAATGATGACAAGATCAGGGTTGCAATCTAGGCAGCAGGGTGATGCCAGGGACAGGAGTATGATATGGCATCTGTCACCTCCAGATTACCATTTAGCATCCAGCCCATGAGAGCAGTTGTCAAACCACCCGACATCAGCCAGCATGAAGAGCCGAGCATCTGTGTCGCAGAGGCCTGAGGTCTTGTCCGTGGTGCAGATGAAGCAGGGCCTGCGAGGTGGAAACCTTCTGCCACAGCTAACAGCAACTGCCCTCGCTTTGCAGACTTTGCACTGAGATTGGACACGTTTAAATAACTCCGAAACTTGTTATACATGCCGATTCCTCTCCTCCTAACATGTTGCCTGATGGGGCAGGGAGGAAGAGGGTAGGTGCTATGTGGGGTGAGGGGAAGGGTGCACACGTGCCCGTTTTGAGGTTGCTGTCATTGCACGCAATGGATCTATGCATTAGATGGAAAAGGAGCTGTAAATCTGGCATTGGCAAGAAATTAATTTTATTTCCAAGGTCTCTCTTGCTCTCTCAGATGTGTGCTCGCGCTCTCTCACACACACATGCGTAAGCACAGCTCTCCTTTGCTACAGCCATAAGATACACAACTAGCATCATCTTAATTTTGTATTTACTGAATGGCAAATGTTGTTGTTTTCTGGCACAGGGGCAGGAAGCAGTGTGCATCACAAGTGTAACAGTGCCAAACATCGCATCATATCACCAAAAGTCGAACCAAGGACAGGTGGGTACAGCACTCATTCAGAGGTACAAAATAACGATGTCTCTGAAGGCAAGAACGAGCACAGTCATGGCAAGGCCTCCAGCCGAGAGAAGAGGAACGGCAAAGTGGCAAAACCAGTGTTGCTCCATCAAAACAGCACTGAGGTTTCTTCCACCAACCAGGTGGAGGTCCCTGACACAACCCAGAATTCTCCTGTGTCCATCAGCAGTGGATTAAATAGCGACCCAGATATGGCGGATAGCCCGGCCGTCACTGGTGTGTCCAGTATGGCTGTAGCATCAGTTATGGGAAGCTTGTCACAAAGTGCCACCGTATTTATGTCAGAAGTCACCAGTGAAGCTGTGTATACCATGTCACCCACCTCTGGCCCAAATCAACACCTTCTGTCCTCAGATGCAGCTGCACAAGGACTGGTACTTGCTGTGAGTTCAGATGGACACAAATTTGCTTTTCCAACAACCGGCAGTTCAGAGAGCTTGTCGATGCTACCCAGCACTGTCTCTGAGGAACTTGTGCTCTCCACAACTTTAGATGGAAATAGAAAAATTCCAGAAACCACCATGAATTTTGACCCAGACTGTTTTCTTAACAATCCCAAGCAAGGGCAGACTTATGGTGGAGGAGGTATGAAAAGTGACAGCATCAGCACCAATATAAGGCAGTCACCCACAACGGAACGTAGCTTCAACTTCAATACAACCCTCACAAAAGAAATTAAAACTGAGGACACATCTTTTGAACAACAGATGTCTAAAGAAGCATTTTCCTCCACTTCTGCATCTAACACTCTCACCCTCAGTACTGGTTCAGGTTTGCTTCCATCTGGAGGAGGTCTAAGCCCAAGTACCACCCTGGAGCAGATGGACTTCAGTGCCATTGACTCCAACAAGGACTATTCTTCCAGCTTCAGTCAGACCGTCCAGAGTCCTCATGTTCATCAGACCCCTTCCCCCAGCTTCTTTCTGCAGGATGCCAGCAAACCTCTTCCCCTTGAGCAAAACACTCACAACAATTTGAATGACACAAGTGGCTCATTTGTGAATACGTTAGGAATCCCCAGTGTGAAAACAGAGTCCTCATCCCAAACCACTTCCAACTGTAACGGCACAGTGGAAACCAGAATAGAGTCCACCTCTTCTCTCCAGCTCATGCAGTTCCAAGCAAACTTCCAGGCTATGACTGCAGAAGCTGAAGTTCCCATGGAGACCTCCCAGCAGGCGGAAGGGAATGAAAATCTACTTAAATCAGGGGATCTTCAAGCCTGCAGCACAGAACACTATTTGCAGCCTGAGGCCAACGGGGGTATCAGGAATGGGAACAATCTCCCTATTCTCCAAGGAAACATGGTACAAGGACTCTATCCTGTGGCCCATCCCAGCTTAAATAACTCCTCCAACATGGAGCTTAACTTGGACCACTTTGATATCTCCTTCAGCAACCAGTTTTCTGATCTAATTAATGATTTCATATCGGTAGAAGGTGGGAGCAATGCTCTCTATGGACACCAGCTGGTGTCAGGTGACAGTGCCGGACTGTCTCAGCCTGAAGACAGTAACAGAGCAACCTACAACCAGGCTGAAATGTGCATTCCTTGCTGCAGTCCTCAGCAAGCCAACATGCAGCTCAGCAGCACAGAGAACGGAGCCAGCACGATGGCGTACATGCATGTGGCTGAGGTGGTCTCAGCAGCTGCGGCACAAGGCACTTTGGGGTTGCTACAGCAGAGTGGGCGCTTGTTCATGGTGACGGATTATTCACCAGAATGGTCTTACCCTGAGGTAAGTCTAGGGCCTTTACTCATTAACGTTTACTGCTTTATCTTTCATTGCTTTGTTAATAAGGGCTCCCAAGAACTGTTTCGTTAAAGCTTTGACAAGGCTTTTAAAGTATTTCTCTTAGAAGTCAGAGTATCCAAGGCCATTTGCATGTCTGAGTGTACTTTTAATTAAGCACTTCATTACCCTGACAGGGCCCTTCCTTCACATAGGAAGCATCCGAACAGAAATGTTTTGTTTCACTGAAAAGCAAAGTATTTCTCACGATGGCTTCATGGTGCTACCTAGCCACATTAGAGCAATAGAGTTTGCAAACTGAGCTGATCCTTAAATCTGGCTCTGATGTTCTTGGTAGAATAATTCCTGACTTGCATTGCCTTAATGAGTTCAGCATTTACTTCCATCCCACAGACTATCCATAATCAGTCACGTGCACCCCAAGTTAAAAATGTCAGCAGCACAGTCTTCTCTGACGTGAAGGAATGCTGGAGGAAAGAGGCTGTTTTGAGCCAGTAATGGAGAGGCAGGTTGTTTTGAATAAAAAAAATGGTCTTTCGTGTTTTTGTAAGCCCAGCTTTGGAGCACCATTGTATCTGTTACCTTACAGAGGTGTATAATAACTGCTCAGGAAAAGATCTCTCTAGCGCTATCTGATTTTCAGTCCTGTAATACCACCCCCAGTAAGTGTACATCTGACACCACTGGATGGCGAGTTTGCTAGTGGATGAGGCAGCAGAAATATGTAATAATAAGCAGATAAGGTGGTTTAACCTTCAGCTGAATGATCCCATGACAGCTCCGGGACCACGGTGTTACAGGAGCAGGTGATGAGTTGGTATTCAGTGGCTCTGAGTTCACATACTTTGCAATATGGGACTTGGTGTGAAAACATGCGTGTTCACTCTGCATATGGAAAAAAACTGAGGCTGCCAGAATGCAGGAATGGCCAACGGACACTGATGAAAAGCCTCCTTCAGGAGTTTCTGCCCTCCTTTTAGCTGCTCTCTCTCCAGACAAGTCCATTGTGGCCAGCAAGATGGCGGTGCAGGCTCAGGCATGGTGGGCAGCTGAAGGCATCCCGCCACTCGTTAAACCACAACACAGCCTCACCTGCTGTTTGTGCGGTCTGCAGCTGACAGGGAAATCTGGGACTTTCTGGGGCAGGAGATGCCCAAGGGCCTCACCTCTGTCAGCTGCCAAATCAAGAGTCCTCTCTCAGAGACAAGGTGGTCGCTGATCATCTACCACTCACCACCACCTGGAGTTTACCTTCTCTTGGTCTTGGTGGAAAACTGGGTCTGAATGCCAGTCTTCTGCTTCTCTGGAGTATAATACAAGCTGAAGTGTCAGCACTGTGGTGGTCACTACTAGTGTTATCTAACTGACTAGTTAACATGGAACAATAATGCAATGATGGTCTGTTAGCAACTGAACCCAGTTAGGCTTCGTTTGCAAGAAGCACAGTATTTCGGGGGCATTTGGCTATGTTGGGCTACAGATGCTGCTTCTGCCATACCTGTTGTCCGGACAGTCAGTCTGATTCTTGCTTGCTTGGGTAGAAGGTCCCAAAAATCAACAAAAAACCCCTAACAGCAAACCTCCAGCCTTTCTGGTGCAAATCTTTCTTTTTTGCTGCTACCATGGAAACCTTTTTTTTGTTATCCATTGCTACACTAATTAATTGTTCAACTCCTGCTGGCAGAGCTTGTTTTATACAGACCACAAGGCCTAATCCATCTGCATAGACTCACCAGAATGTTTTTCAAAACCAGCACAGGTCCAGGATTGCTTTCTGGTTGCATGGATTCATACCTGGAGCTTCAGGTTTTGATTTGCAAGCAGCTCAGAGCAATACCCCAGCTATTCATTTTCTTTATCTGCTAAATGGTATTTGCCACTCACGTCGTAAACTCAAAGAGGATCAGAGAAGCCATCAGAAGGAGCGCTCTCGTCTCCAAACGAATTCTGCTGCAGATGGAGGGGGTTCTTGGGACCCCGCACTGCTGGCTTGGCACTGCGGTGACTTTGGCTTCCCGCGGCGTCACCGCTGTCACCCGGCACACGGTTGTAAG
>NW_008823870.1:215161-223558 GCF_000699105.1 Pygoscelis adeliae | reverse complement strand
GGCCTCGCCTGAGCGCAGCCGCTGTCAGCTGCGGAGGCCTGGCGCCGCTGGGGTGGCCCCGGGTGGCCCCGCTCCCAGCTGGGCTCTGCTGCCCCGGGAGGAGGTGCGGGGACCCGGTCCTGCTCCTGCAGGTCTGAGCGGGGATGTAGCTGGTGCGTTTCCGCGCCAGCAGGAGAGGCAGACGCTAAAGGCTTCCATTGGGTCATTCTCATCTTCAGCACATGAGCCTGACAGAACCTTGGCAGGGGAAGCAAGGGGAAAGGTCTGGGACAGGCTTGGCCCAAGGTACCAGAGCTGTGGTCGAAGGACTTCGCTGCAAACACAGCACTGTTGTGGGTCACCCCGCTGATATCATTCTTCCTTATTTAACCTACGTTCCTAGTCCCCAGAAAAGCGCAAGTTGTGTGATTGCCATTTTTAGCTGAGAACTTCCTACATCACGGTCTGTTGGATTCATGGTCCAGCTCCTCTCGTGCTTCCAGTTGTGACTTTGGAGGCGATGTGTCGCCTTTTGTGTCCTATACACAGTCTTCCATCCCTATCAGCAGGGTCAGGGCAGTGATGGCAAACATGCAGCACGCTTGCTGTGATTGACCTGCGGCACTTTTCAATGGCAAGGAGACAAGCCTGGAGCTTGCACAGGCAGCAGCGAGGAGGCAATGGTGGGCATGAGGTGGGAATGGCGCACTCACAAGTTGTCAGGAGCTGCCTGGTGGGAGGGATGTCTGGCTTGCAGCATTGATAAGGTTTGCCATTACTGGTCTTGGAGCTGGCAAGTGACCAAAAGAAAGGCAGGCGGTCTGCAGCAAGGGTCACACTGGCAAAGCATGGGACTTGAGTGTATGGGAGGAGCAGGGAACAGAGGGAGTGAAGAGAAACAAAGATGCTTTACTACAGAATACTATTTGCATTTTGTTCACAGTGGTGGCAGACTGGGGCGTTGGTATTGACTGGTGCAAGGATCTCTTGTTAGCTTGGCACTGCTGTTAGCCCTCATGATGCGGTTTGCCATTCAGCCATTTCAGTGCATGGTCCTCTCTGGGGATGGCTTCTTCTGTAACACTTTTTTTCCCCCCTCTTTTCCTTACAGGGGGGAGTAAAAGTCCTAATTACTGGTCCGTGGCAGGAAGCCAGCAATAATTACAGCTGTCTGTTTGATCAGATCTCAGTGCCTGCATCTTTAATTCAGCCAGGGGTACTGCGCTGCTACTGCCCAGGTAAGGAACACCTCTTTCCTAAAGCTGGTGGTTTCAGAGCAGGTTCTTAGGCTAATAGTGTCATGTATGTCATGTCTTGACTAAACTCATGGACCCATTGTGAAAGGTAGTGCATAAACATCGAGAAGCTATTTCTTTTTCCTTGACCTATTTAGTGTGAGAACAGCAATTTAGTATCTTGATACATCCCAACAGATCACAATAAATATTATTTAGAAGCTCTGAATTAGCTTTAAAATAATTAATTGAAATAATTTAAAACAATTCTTAGCATTTCTTTAGTTTTGAAACAGCAGATTAAAGAGCAACTGTTATTCAGGAGTGCACTCACTGCTCTGCTGACTCTTAATTTGCCTATATTCTGCACTTTGCCCTTGGTGCTTACAGGATGAGAACACCTTCAACCTCCCTGCAGAGATTTTCAGTAGTGCTGGCCCTCAGTATATGACTTTAAGTGTGTGCAGAATAACTTAGCCTCATTGTTAGGCCCCAGCTTCCTACTGAAAATGCAGTGAGGCTGGTTAATCTTTAGGAAATCATGTGATTCTGCCTTCTGCCAAAACAATCCATTAGATGACTCTCAAGCTTACAACCTTCATGTTTGAAAATACAGATTGGCATTTTGGGTTCTTCAGTTGTCTAGTCACAAAAATATTGTCAAACGCCCCCTCTCCTCTCATTGCATCTGCTCTCAGCCTGCCGCTTAGCACATGGGGAGATCCATAGGATAATAACTATCCATGCATTTCTGCAGGGAGGTCTCTGTCTTAACCACATGCTCTTTCCTTTTAGCTCATGACACTGGGCTCGTGACTTTGCAAGTTGCCTTCAACAATCAGATCATCTCCAATTCTGTGGTGTTTGAATATAAAGCCAGAGCTCTGCCAACCCTGCCTTCCTCCCAGCATGACTGGCTGTCCTTGGATGGTAAGAAGCATGCGATATTCTTTAATAAGGCTCACTGAATGGTAGGACTGTGAATGAAAGGAGCAGCTCCTGGCGTGGGGGAGGGATGTAGAGAGGCAAGTTTGTGCTGTGGGGAAGGTCTGTTGTACAATTAATCAAAGACCTCTTGCTGGAATGTCTTCTTAGTTCTTTTGATGTGAACAAAATGTGGCTGCATGTGATAGGAAGGAGACAAAGGGGTGTTTTCTGAATAGAAAGCTGAGTTTCCCCAAAACAGACACTACCCAGTCCCTAGCAGGAGAGGAGCATCTACCCTGCAGTTGTCTTCCCTGAGAACTCTGAAACTTGAGCTTGTCTAGGAAAATGTGTATTTACATAAGCAGAAAGTGGGAAGATGGTGAGACAATTTAAGGAATGAGGGGACTTTAGTCAGCCACTGCTATGATGTCCACATCCCACCTCATTACCTAGGAGTTACCAAACGGGGCAGATACAGGTTCTGTCAAACACTTGAGAGTCTCAGTGCCAGAGCAGTCTGTGCTAATGGCAAGCCAGGCATGCTCTGGCACATGACAGCCACACTCAGCCTTTTTAGCCTCGTATGAGCTTCCCTTGTGCCTTGCAGGGATGAGATGGACACGCTAATAGTGTTAGCTCTTAGCCAAGCAGTTGGCAGAAGAATCCATGATTGATCAGAACAGATCTCTGGTACCTAAATGTCACACCGAGGGATGGGAACACAGGCTCTGGATTTTTATGGCAACACTGTGCATGCAAGTTTTAGATTCAGGTTTACCTGGTAACCCTTTGCTCCCCAAATGCATTTTATAAAGGAGCAAGATGAGAAGGATAGTGGGGGAACTCAGGAGCCTGAAACGTTCATTTCCCTTCCTGAGTGCGATTGCTAGAGAGATGCAGCTTCCAACTCAGACCAATTAAAGAGCTGGTTTGTATGATATGCTGGGAAAGGACTAGTAATACTGCTTTCATCTTACTTCATCAGAGTCAGCTTCTGGGGCACTGCATTTTGTGCAATCTTAGCAAAGTCCCAACACTCCTGCTTGGTGACCCATTTGCTAAGTGTCTATTTTCTCTGCTAAATACAGGAGACAAATATGGTAAGGTCAGATCCTTAGTCTTCAGAGATTTCATAGCTGGGAAACTAATATTAATGTTACAAAGCGTTACACAAAAGAAGTCACAGAAGTAGTTGTTTGCACAGGACCATACTGAAGGCAAGAGAAATAATGAGCTAATATACTGATGCAGTTTCTTCCTCAGTCAATTAACCTCATCCTATTTTGTCTGTTAGCTGCAAACATGGTACATGCAAGCATGTAATACAACACATGCTTTGGGAAATCTGCCGTGGATAATACTTTTGATACCAGTTTAATGCCTTTAAAATATTGCTATTGTTACAAAGATTTGAAACATGTGTTACTGTGTTGTTATTTTATATCTTTGATGGACATGGCAAATACTTAGAACCGTTTTACCTTAACTGGAGAAATACTGAATGGTTTCAAGCTTAATTCAGGCCAGCTACATGTCAGGGTAGGCAGGTGGTGTTTGAAAGGTTTTTGGTGGGCTTCCTCATTCTGTCTGGGAAGCCCTGACAGGAAAAGCTTTCTTCATTAAAGCATTCATTAGAAGCTTTCTCCATACCATTAGCAGCTGTGGGCCTAGGGACTAGTCATGTGGGTCAAATCTGAGCACCCTGACATTGCTGATTAGAGCATCCGCAGTTCATCTGTAAAATGTGAGCGCCAGGGGCAGGTGAGGAGGAGCCATTTCTAGCTGGATTCTGGCAGAGTGGTGTGTGTACGTGTGCAGAGTCTGAGCTGATGCTTTTGGAGACAATTGAGGAGGAAATAATAAGAAAATAGAATTTCCTTCAAAGTAGCATCAGGCATGATTTCAGTGGCACAGTACCTGTATTTTCAGCTGTTCAAGGTTATCCATTAATATTAGCAGCAGACTGATGCATCCTTCCCTGGCCCTCCTCCTCCCTGTAAAATCACAGAACACAAATGTTTAGTTTGTCTCTGCTTTCTGACCTGTAGCTGCTGTGTTTCTTATGCCACATACAAGAGGGATATTTTAAGGAAGTTGGGGCAGCACTGCTTCCAACGTTTGTATACATGAGCAGAATGGAGACAGATCACTGTGGATATTGCAGGGCTAAAGAGAGGTTTGTGACTTGGCTGTAGAGGCATACTTGCAAACAGAAATAGAAATAGCTCTTAAAGAGAAAGTGCACATAGTCTTATGTTCAGCATCAAAATAGAGTTTGCTTGACTTCTGAGTATTGGAAGAGTCTGCAGGTGCTTTTCATCTGCTACTGAGGCTGCACATTGCATGTGAAGTACAGCCGATACTGATGTGATGGAGATTGATATTCAGCTGTTAGCAATCCCTCCAGTGTGGCATGCAAAGCAGATAGGTTTTAAAACCCTTGTTTGACAATTCCCTCAGCGCTGGTGAATTTGGAGGAGCTGCAGAAGGTGGCTGTGAGTGCTGTCTTTGGTGTTCCTGCAGTTTGTCTGGGAGCTCCTGGTTAGCAGGCAAGCTCTCAATTAGAGATTGTTATGATGTGGTGATGGTGGAAGGGAGGGGGACTGCAGCAGTGAACAAACTAGGGCATCGCTAACAGGGAGGGGAAAAAAAAAAGTAAAAGGACCGCTGCATTGCAGAGGCCCTTCAGGGAAAAAGACTGAATAATTACACTAACCATGACTTATCAGAAGCCTCTGCCTTGATGCCTAGTGCTCCAAAGGGAGCAAATTACACTCTTATTTAAAGGACCAGCAACATCTTCCCATTTATTCTTAGAGAATAAACATTAGCTTAGCCAGCTGAGGTATAAGCTAATGTGAGTTGATTCTATCAGTAGAATAAATAACCAAATCCCTGTCTTCTCTGTTTACTTTAATTGCCCTGCTTCAAATCCTTGCCCTACTGCCTGTTGGGTAACTCTTGAGGGAAGGATTTCAAGGAATATTTGTAGTCCCAAAATATTGACTAGAATTTTAAAATTCTTTTTCATTAACTCAGTGGTACACTTTGAGTTCCTTTGCACTATGCTGTTAAAACACAGTTAATGATTCCAGCTAGTATGACCACCGCAAGAGAGGCGGGGTTAATAGTCAACCGTACCCCAGGAACAGCGTAGTAAAAGGGTAAGCAATTTCCATCTTACATAAGTTTAGATAAACAATTGTCTTCCACAAATCTCTTTAAAATAGACATCCTATATGTGAACTGTATATTTTCAGTTACATTAAGACAAAAATTAATCTGCCTTCTTTGTTGAGTTCTGCAGATACCTGAAAACCTTTAGCCTCTGTTTCTTTCTTAAGGAGGCAAGCCTTTAGCTGCCTGACCGTGCTCAGCTCACAGCATAGTGGCTTCAGTTTCTCTGCAAGCTGCTCTTGAGAACTGTGTAGTTGTTGTACGCCTTTGCAGTAATAGGCTGTGCTACACAGGCTGTAGCACAGCTCCAGATGTAAAAGGGCAGGCAGCAGCAGCTCAATCATGAAAGGATATGGTGTAAACAAAGCCAATGAATAAAATAGATACGTACATAAAATTGCTATTCTCAGGTATGGATGGCTCCCAGTTAATGCTAAGATAATAGGCACACCTGAAATCACACCTCTGTAGAAGTTTCCAGATTTCAATAAAGATGGGTTAGCAAAGAAGCATCAGAAACCAAGCATGCAAAACCAGAGTTCCACGGTGACCAGCAGGAAAAAGTGAGCACAAACTTTTTTCTGTGCTGAGCAGCTCTTGGTGCAGGCTCAGAGCAGAGACGCTGCTTGCTGGGGGACATTGCCATACCTTCTGTCACAGAGGAATGCCATGAGATCCACGTGTGTGCCTGTGCAGTGTCGCAACGGGATCTGCTTTCACCTGGCTACTGCACTAGCAGAGAGCAGCAGTGGTACGACATATCACACTTCCTTCTTATAAGCACTTAGAGCAATTTTTGGTTTAAGTTTTTTTAAAGGCAGGTAATTCTTATGATTATTCAGGGAACATTTAACCAGTGCCTGTAGGGCTCAGGGTCTGGGAGAGATACGATGAACAGGAGAGCGTTTTGAGTAAAACAATGGGAATTGTGTTTCCCAGAGGAAAACATTTCATTAAATAATTTCCCAGTTTATAGTAATTGCTACTTGTGGAAGTAGTGAGCTTGGGGCAAGGATAAAATCCCACCTTTTTGAGCACAGAGCAAGTATTGGCCATTGGGATCAGGGAGCAGTACTGCAAACGACTGGAAAGTGTTGTGAGACCATATCCCTCCGTGCCACCTGTTTATAGGACTGTATCAAGCCAAGTGAAGGAATGTGCAGAGAAGGAGTTTTAAGGGGCAGCACATTGGGTGGCCATCCTCTGAAGGGCTTCTTCCTTTTTCAGTGTCTGTGCTGCACTATAAAGTTTAGTGCACCCTTTTCCAAATTATACACAGCCATCCTTGTTTTATTCTGAGTTTTCCTTATTTTACCCCGCAGATGAGTTAGATTTTTATAAATGCACAGTGGACACCAGCTGCTTTCAAAAGGTGTCTGTAGAGATCACATTTCCTTGGCATGGGACATGATCGGAAATGCCAGGGAGACTGGTATGAGTGTTCCTTGGCATTACACTTATGCTTCTGCAGGGAAGAGGTTGGGGCTGCCATAGGGAGCCCAAACAGACCTTAAAAATATGGGCAGGCAACGTGTGAACTGATGAGTCAAGGGTGTATGGGACGGACAAGGGTGTGACTGGTACTGAATGTAAATGGTACTGATGCAAGAGAGAGTAATAGGCAGCCTTTCAGCTGCTGTTGGATTCTCGGTTTAAGATTTGGCTATCTTTCCCAGCTGGAAAACATAACGAAGGCTGGGGGGGTTTGGTGGCTCACTCGTGTTAGTGTGACATGGCCATACCTGTGGCACCCAACCTCTCGTTTCGGCACGCAGGAGGTGGATGGCATCCCATGCGTTCAAGTGATCTGTGACAGTACAGCGTGTGCATGCTACCTGTGGCATTTCACAGTTTGACAGGTATGTGACTTCTGTAATGCAGTGGTGAGCGTGCAAGATGGTAAATGTTCATCACCAAAATCCACGGAGGATGTCTGTTTACTGGGACCGGACGCCCTTTCTAGCATGCAGATGTGATGAGATGCAGACAACACAGTCTTGTAGGAGACACGTGTTCAGTACCATTGAGGTCCTTAGAAATGTTGTTTCGCAGCCATGAGACTTTCAGTAGAAAAAAGTCTGTGTCCATAAACAGTAGCAGTTTATCACTCCTCTCTCCATCTGGGTAGAGGTGACTGTGTGTTTAACTTTACATCTTGGATTTTACCATAACAGATGATATATTTGCGTTCTCTTCAGGAAGAGGGATGAACGTTTTGTACTGTGTTATGGGGCCGTGGGTACAGCACACGGGGATGCATGAGTGTTGGTACGGGACACGGATACCTTGTTCCTTACTGGGAACTACACTGTAAACTTCAAATGTTTCTATTCATCCTCCTCTCTTCTCTGCTGACTCCTAGTCAGTGTGGAGGCTTTGTCTGTTTAGTTTATATTTCTGTTGAGATTTGTTTGATTTTCTTTTCCTTTCACACATGATCGTTAAGGACAGGCTGCTTTGCTACAGCTATTTCAGGAAGCTTGTCTTCTATTGCTTTGGCTGCATTTCCCAGACTATCCTTTTCTGTTGTGGCTAAAATGTGGTTGAATTGAGGAGTATTTCATTTTCTGTTCTGGATGTCGTCTTTTGAGCCAGCCTGACTTCATGGTCAGACATCCGATTCCTCGGGAAAGCCTGTGTTTATTCTCAGGGTGACGACTAAACGTGCTCCACTGCTTAGGTGGGCCTGTACTGGTGTCTGCAGTTCCTTTTTGGATCAAGTGACTGCACAGACATTCTCTGGAATTTTATGTCGGGTTTTAATGCTCTGCAAATTTGCCTTATTAGGGCAGTTAGCGAAAGTGTAATGATTTTGTGTGTAGCGAGATGAGGAGAGCTGCGCTTAAGAGCCTGGTAGCCTGAAGGTGACGCAGGTATTTCACGTCCCGGCCACGCATCGCTCTCGCTTACTGGAGCACGCCACGTAAGCGCACATTTTCCGGAGACGCTCGGTAGACACCTGCAGTCGCCTTCCCGGCCGGGAGCGGCGGGGGAGGAGGCCGGGAAGCCGGGTAGGAAGCTGGGCGTGCGTAGGCTCGCTCGCTGCCCGCTCCCCGCTGCAGAGGGGAGCCTGCCGGCC